>NC_141028.1:29525000-29825000 GCF_052040795.2 Danio rerio
ATCATATATCATTAGGACAAAAGTAAAAGTTTTTAATTACATTTTGAAAGTTCATGGATAACAAAAATAGCCTAGTTAGTATAAAACAATGAACTGTAATATGGGCTGCATTTTGTGCTCAAACCTTTTTACTGTTTTGTTTTGTTTTAAACAAAAGGTCCTAGATTTAGAATAAACATTGGGCTATTTATAGTGAAAGATGACTTCACTTTCATTATGTTGTATGTTTTTTGGCACAGCTGAATGCTGGACTCATGAAAAAGAATTGTTTGCATTCATTGGAAGCTTTCTTTGATGGGATATTTTCACTTTTAACAATTTATGATGGCATAGCAGTCAAAATAAGTGAAATGTTATGTATGGTGACAATACTGGGCCTTTTATTTGAAATACATCAAATAAGTTGGCCAAGTTGTAATAAGTTTACAGAAATCCAGAATGAAAGAAAGAAGTTTTCTTAAATGTATATGCTAATTAGATCTGTGACGAATAAAACACACAAAACTTATCTAAAAACAAACACATTACAAAATACAAAAACAAAATACATTATCAAATTAAAAAAACACACACACAAAAAAAACAATCAACCAAATGGCAAAAAATAAACAGTCTTCAAAAAAATGTATTATAAGCTCAGTTAACTTTCTGCTTCGCTTTCGATAAAGGCAGTTTTGACTGCGCTGCCAGAGTTTTCGTTTCTCAAATTTACGTTTGCAATTCTGATATAAAACTGTGACAGCTGTGACCTGTGATTTGTTCTTATTGGCTCAGGGGATTCTGATTGCGTCTTATTGAACCAGAAGTATTGTATTATGCAAAACATTGAAGAAGAAGAAGAGCGCACATTTTTAAACTGCGAACCTGTAAGTAACTTTAGCCCACACCAATGGTAAACAGAGTAACTTGTATTTAAGAACATTAATGATAAAACACGGATATTTCCAACATCAGAAGGAAATGAGTAATGCTAATCAAGAGGGACATCCTCTTAGCCAGAATCCTCCTTGGCAGG
This sequence comes from Danio rerio, assembly GCF_052040795.2. NCBI lineage: Eukaryota > Metazoa > Chordata > Actinopteri > Cypriniformes > Danionidae > Danio > Danio rerio. The sequence goes on from NC_141028.1 coordinate 29,526,016, forward strand.
ACCTTCGAGGCAGCCTAAGGTAAGTTTGTTTTTATTGTTATGATGATGGGAAGAAAAAGCATTGTATAGATTCTGCTGCTATGACTAATTTAGAGATGTGCCCTTTCAGTCACAAATGTCTAACTGCACATTATCAGCATTTTAAAGCTTCTTGTTTTACATTGTTGCAATTGTTCTTGCAAATAAAACATTTGTTAAGAAAAGAATTAATCTTACAACTTTGTTGCACTTTTTTTTAATTCATCATTTACAACTATCGTGATATATCGTGGGTGGATTTCTTGTCATTTTTGTAGCCCAAATATGATTAAGATATATAGACAGAAGTGCTTACAATTCAAAATTCATTCAAATAAAACTAAACGGATTCCCAATGGAGCAGGAAGCATGCAGGACAATAATGATACTTTTTAAAAAATAAACCAAAACAGACTAAACTTAACTGTCTGTGGAACAAGATTATTGTTTATATGTGGTGTTAATACAGATGTGCTATAATGTGATTTTCTATCTACAGAAATAGATACCCTTAACTATTTATTCACACATATGTTAAGTATTTTGCTGGGGTTTGTTTGTGCTCAACATTTCAAATGTGTTACTGTAGCTTGCTTAATTGACTAATGTGATGGAGAATGGCTGCTTAAGACTGCAGTCAATAGCCAGAAAGTATAGTTGGTTTTGGTGACTGTTTGAGCTCATTCAACTACATTAATGTCTACAACAATCCAATTAAATATGTTTTTAACCACTTTGGAAGTGGTAAAAATATAGACAAGGTGTAAACAGCGTCTTTAGTTGCAAACTAAATGAAACTTCAAAATATATTTAGTAGATAAATTTAGATTCAACTAACATAAGTAATTGTTAACAAATATATTTCAATATTCCAGTCTACAGTTTTGATACAGCCCTGTAAAATAGTACTGTACAGATATTAATGCACAAGGCTTAAGCGACATTACTGCATTCCAAAAGACTGTAGAGAACTGTCACGCTGTCACTTGCACAATTAGCATGTTTTGTCTAAAAGGTGTTTGCTTATGGCTTGTTGATCCCGCCAGCAGTGCCAAAACATTAGCGCCCGTTGTGCTATTATTTAGTTTTGAGCACTTGCTTATTGATTGCTGCGATCCACAGTTAAACAGCAGGAAGTCAAGTGGAAGAATGTTTCACTTCCATCGTGTTTCTCCTCCATCTTCAAATTATTCTGTCCACACTTTCTGCAGAAAGACCATCTGCTCATTCGTTTCAGTACACTTCAGTCCGGTTCTTCTATCTTTCTCTCTGTCTCTCTCACACACACATACACACATTCATGCTTGTATTGTTGGTTTAAGAGAAGAACTCTCCATTGGCAAAACATATGTTATACATTAAAAGCTTATATTTTATTGCAGGGGTTCTTAATGTCTACATTAAATGGTCCAAATCTGAATTTTTATTAAGGTGGAAGGTCCGCAACAATGGATATTGCATAACTTGTTTTAATGAACATCCATAACATGCATCACAAGTCAACACTATTTTATTTTTTTTAAATAAAGTTCCATTTGTATTCAAAACACATTATATACAATGTAAATGTGGCACAGCCACTAATATAAGTGCATTTTTGTACAAAACATGACAAAAGGTAGGCTCAGTAGTATCTGGATGCAGCCATAATGATGCAAGTTGAAACTGCATATCTCAGAGCAATGTCAGACACAATGGTAGGGTAGTGTAGGGTTAGGTGTGGGCATTAAAGCAGGCCAACTGCACCAACCCTCACAGGAAACCTGTGGCAAATTTAAATGTAAAAAGACGCTGTTACAGTATGATTTTTACCAGTTTTGAATAATAAGGACACAAGGCATGTCCTTTTAAACCACCTCACACTGTAATACCCAAGAATATACAATTACAAATATGCAAAAAAAATGTAAGTACACACATAATTGGATCTGTTTTATGGGGACTTTTTAAGACACTATCATTTTAAGTGAACAAACTGTAAATCCTATCCCCTAACCATAGCCAAAGCATTTTTACGTTTTCAAAAAACAAGGTCAAAAACGATTGGTATTACTTGAAACAATGTAATAAATGCCAAGGCCACACATCCAAACACACACACACACACACACACACACACACACACACACACACACACACACACACACACACACACACACACACACTACTGATGTCAGGGTGAAGTGTTTCACAAAACATGAAAACTAACCTGTTCAATTTAAAGAAAACAAACTGCACAATCAAAAAATATATAGCTCAGAAAAATTGCTGAAATAAGATCATGATTTTTAATAAACAATGAATGAACAATATAGTATTTAAAAATTATATATTTTTCTATATATTACTAAATAACTATGATTATGTTATTATTTATTATGTCTTATATTACCAGTTAGCCTGAATTTATTTGTTTTAATTTTCATCTTCATGTTTAAAATATAATAATTAATTATCAGTCACCACTTCAATCATCAGTGTAGAGCTGCACGATTCTGGCTAAAATGAGAATCGCAATTTTTTATTTTTTTTTGCCTAAAATAAAGATCTAGATTTTCTCATGATTCTGTAGATATAAAATAAAGGTTAATATGATTGGGCTATTATTATAATAGTTATTTTCAAACATGTGGTTAACCAGCAATAGGCTTTGTGTAGCTGTACTGTTGGTTAAAATGCTAAATTTTGTATAGACTTGGCTTGGTGGACTTGAACAGACTGTAGATTTGTCATTAATGCTGATGATAATTCTAATGTTGAATTATTGTGTTTGAGACATATGCTTACAATCTGTCATTTTCTGCTTAAAGTCTGTCACTGTCATGATTGTCTTGAATACAGAAGACTGGGTGGGTATGTTTGCATTTCGATGGGTTTTGGATACTTTTTGGGCTGGAATCAGTCAGCTACATCTAGCAACACTGTGTGCGCACTTGATTTCATTTTCACTGCTAAGAGCAGTTCACTTCCTGCGTGGCTCCCAAATAATCACTCTGTGCCACAAACTGAATGCTATTTACAACTTTATTATCTGTTATTCACAGCTTATGCAGGTTCTGTTCACTAAAGTAGACTTCATTTAGAGCCACGCGCACCCACCCTCTCTGTGGTAACAGCTGACGGTCAGCTCACGTCCCGTGTGATTTTGCATTCGCAAATACATCATTGCATGAAGAAAGAAATGAGATTTTTGGGGTGAATTATATCTTATAAATACCATTTGGAGGTGTCCACATTGCTGAACAGCGTATGTAAAACAATGTTAAGGCTTGTGTGGCCACCATTGCTTCTCTCCTGAACTTAAAAATATGATTGACAGAATCATAGAAATGCTGGATTAAGATCGTCTAGGGGGTCAAATCAAGATCGCAATCTTTTTACAATTAATTTTGTAGCTCTACATCAGTGTCATACAACACTTTGATTGTTGATTAATATGCAGGTTGATATTTCATGGAAAATTTGAGCCATTACTATTTAAAAGTTTAGGGTAAATAATTAAACTGAAAATTAAATAGAAATCAATACTTTTATTCAAAAAAGACAAATAAAATTGATTCAATTGAGAGTAAATATTTTATAATGCAACATATTGCAGCTTCAAAAATATTGTTTATTGTTTTAGCCATGGTGATATTATGAATTATCATGAATGCACAACACACTGTAAAACCCAAGGTACCTCAAACCAATTGAGGAAACTAATTGCAACAAACCATTTAAGTAAAAAAAAAAATAAAAATGAGTGCCTAATGAGTACAGTGAACCTTATCCATTTGAGTAAACGAAACAATTTGAGCACAGTAAAACTCAATGAGTTGAGGCAACTCAAATAGTTTGATGAAACCGATTGCCACAAACAATTTACGTTCAAAACTAGAGTACTGTGAACTTACCCCATTTACAGGTAAGCTGAAGTAATAAGATTAAGTAAGTCTTGATTGAGCATTAAGGATGAACACCTGCTGTTAACAAGCAGAATTACTGAAGAGAAACTCAAAACTACAGCTTCAGTTACATTTTTAAAAGAAATAAAATGTTCAATTTCTTAAAATCTTAATAGAGGATCATTAAACAACTTCACAAATATTCACAACAGCTTCACACAGCAACACTGAGTTCAAAGCTATTTTCAAATGAGTAGAATTAGTTTCCAGTAAATTTTGAGTTACCTACACTCATTTCATTATATAAATTTGACTGTTGGGTTTTACACTGCATATTTGCCTATTATTAGAACTCCATAAAGGTTGTGACACTGAAGACAGGACATAGTACAATACATTACAAAAAAAAGAACAAACAAGTTCATCATATTTGACAGGAAATTGTTTTTTTTTTTTTACTCAAAAGTGCATGCTGAGCATTTAATTATACGCAGTACACAATCACTCAAGTTTACTGTAGGCTCACACACACACCACCAAACAACAGCAGTTCTGAAATGAAACAGACAATCTTTAAACTTGAAGAAAGATGCAGGAGGCAGCTGCAAAGCTTCCATTCACACTTCTGCCAATATCCTCGTCTTTTTCCATTTCCGGTGTTTGTGCAGGAGAATCAAGAGCTTTACGCAGTAAGCATACGAGAGAAAAGGCTGAAATAAACACACAGTGGCACACAGACACTCGGGGAAGGATTCCACAACAGCCTCTGTTTTCATTTCTGAGCTGCTTATCCGTTTCTGAGTTTCTGATCCTGTGATCTGAAAGCTTCTCTGCAGCCTCTCAGCTCTTCCACTGTTGGGATGTTTGGCTGATGCTTCAGTATAATCTAATCTCAAACATCGTGCAGAAACACAAAAACAACAGCCACTGCCAGAACAGCAATTCAAGACAATCTCGCAAGTGTCTGGCTGGAGAACGCGAAACCTCCTGCAAACATTCAAAAACAATCTCACCTCTGCGTAAACAACACACACACACACAGAAGGAAGTGCAATGTTTTATTTCTCCCCTGCATCTTTTAGATTTTCCTGGAAACTCAGCAACTCATTAATAACTCAAACCAACATGCTGGAAGCAGAAAGGGCAATTTGTCAATTCAAAGAAAAAATGTATAGACATTGAACGTCATACAGAACTTGGAGATGGTTCTTATTAAAGAATCAGTTTATTAATGAATCAGTTCAGAAACAGGTAAATCCAAGTGATTTATTTAGACAAATTGGATGGTTGAAAAGATGAATCAGGTTTTTCAATTCAATGTACTGATTCAGTGATTCAATTACAGCGGAAAAGAACTGAACTGAATCTAACTGAACCTAAGCAAACTAAATTCAAATGACTTAAACAGAACTGAACTGACCAGAGCTGAACTAACAAGAATTGAACAAAATAGAATGTATGGTGCTTTTCAAATGGCATATATCACATTTTAAAAGGGTTCAAGTCAGGTTGAAACAATCATGGCTGTCATATATACTGAAAAAATGCTGGGTTCCACACAATCGATTTAAGTCAACTTACTAGTTTCTACAAATTTAAGGGGATTAAACATAAATCAATTGAGTTCTCCCAACGAAATCTCAATTGCTGCGTTGTTTCAGCTCATTTTAAATGAGTACTTTGAACAAGCAACGAACATATTGTGTCAATCTACACCACTTTTTAAAACTGGCCACTTTAAAAAGCCCTTCATAATAAAGTATATAGAAGGGTACAACTAATAGATATTTTAGTCTCTTATGATCTTTTGCACAGGGAAGTTGATTGGTGTCACACATCGCATTCCGGGTAACACCTCTTTTAGGACATAGGGATGTGCCTCTCCAAATGGAATGCACAGCCAGTCTACCTGAACTTAACCTAACAGAACTGAACCTGACCTAAATTATGGAGCCAGATCAATCTAAAGAAAATAACACATTTATGCATGTACACATGCACAGCACAATTCACACTTACAAAATCCAATTAGTAAATTTTTAAACATAATTTGTGAATTTTAAAAATCATTAGTATTTTCGCCAAATGAACTGGATTTGCGTATTTATGAATCATGTTTTGAATTTATGAACTGGATTTGTGTGTTTAAGAATAGTGTTTGAATTGACAAACTGGATTTGTGTATTTTTGAATTGTGTTTTGATTTTTCAAATTGGATTTGTGAGTTAAAGAATTGTGTTTTAAATTTCCGAATTGTATTTATGAATGTTTTTTTTTTTTTTTCAAATTGATGAATTGATTTGTGTATTTTTGAATCATGTTTTGAATTTACGAATTGGATCTTCATTCATTCATTCATTCATTCATTTTCTTGTCAGCTTAGTCCCATTATTAATCTGGGGTCGCTACAGTAGAATGAACCGCCAACTTATCACGCACATGTTTTACGCAGCCGATGCCCTTCCAGCTGCAACCCATCTCTGGGAAACATCCATACACACTCATTCACACTCATACACAATAGACAATTTAGCCTACCCAAATCACCTGTAGCGCATATCTTTGGACTTCTGGGGGAAACCGGAGCACCCGGAGGAAACTCACACGAATGAGACCATGGAAACATGGGGGAACATGCAAACTTCACACAGAAATGCCAACTGACCCAGCCAAGGCTCGAACCAGCGACCTTCTTGCGGTTAAGCGACATCACTACCTACTGCGCCACCGTGTCGTAAATTGTTTTGAATTGATGAATTTTATTTGTGTTTTTGAATCGTGTTTTGAATTTACAAATTAGATTTTGTGAATATAAGTTGTGTTGTGGAACTATGAATTGTATTTTGTAAATGTATTATTTTTTAGACTGATCTGGCTCCATATTCAACCTGAATCTTACTAAATACAGCTTAACTGAATGAACTAAAATGAAATAAACTAAAAAGGCTAATCTGAATCTAAAACTAAATTAATAAAAAAAAAAAAATGCTAATAAATAAAAAAATACTATAAATTAACTAATACAATTAATAATGCTAATTTAAAAAACTATGTTTTCCTCAGAAATCAAGCAGCAAGACATGAGAATCAAAACTTGGAAGAGAAAAAAACGAAACAATGTCATTAGACACTCGGCTCTTTTGTTTTTTAGTTAGTAACATGTTTATTACCATAGTTTTTAAAGAGCTGTAATATGGTAAATACCACTTTAGTGCTCCATGTTGCGAGACGTCACCTTAGAATATCAAGAACCCTGTCCTTGCAAAAACGGCTCCAATATAAACAAAATCAGCTGGAAGCGAAGCTGCCAATAGCAGCCGCATGGGAGGAAAGAACTTCTGATTGTCTTTCAAGGACATTGTTCAACCTACATCTGACAGATCTCACACAGCTGAGGGCACAAACCTATCTCCATTTCATCAGCCGGCTTGCTTTTCCTGATCATATGTTTAACCCACATGTCAGCCTCAATCTTAAAAAAAACCCAACCAAACCGCTCTCTCAAAACAGTGTATCAGAAATCTCATATTCACAAAAACAGCACAGTTTCCTGGCCAGCTGAACCTGGTGAATTATGGAACAATTCACAGAGCAGCTCTCCTTATTTCCACTCTTATTAGTGTTATTAGATGCTTCGGCGACCTTCTCACATTAAATCAAACAGAGAGTTCATCATTTTCAGAGCTCTGAACCCAAAGGGAATGATTTCGACAATGGAACCACAAACTCAATTCCCTCCAAGGCGTCTTAAAGGAAAGAACAAGGCAAGCCTCTGATCTCAAACCATTAGATTTATTTCCATATTCGAGTGTGTTTTTGCATTCGAAGGATTATTGGAATGCAAGTCCATTCACACAGAGATGCGTGTTTGTGTGTTGAAGGTGTCCTTAAGCGGAGTAAACAGAAGAGGATAGCAGAAGACTTGTCCTGAAGCCAGTTGTAGGTACTTTCGCATTCAGCAGATGTTCTTCATGGTGTTTGGTGACAGGATTATAAATGTGTAGCTCTTGCTATCCTGTCTGTAACAAACACATCAAACCAATATTGAACACAGTAGTGTTACTGACCAATCCTAAAACCAAACCGACTATATCATCACAATTCCAAACTTATTATCCCCACTTAAACGCGTTATAAACAATGACAAATTGATTTTCAAATTAACAATGTTTACATTTAGATTTCTGTATCTCAAATAATATACAGACTCTAGAAATGTGCCATTATTAATGAATCAAACCAAACAGAAGTGACCGGAACCTAATTTGCAATAAATGCATTTAACCAGAACAGAATGGAATCTAAGTGAATTGGGCAGCATTTCCCAAAAGCATTGTAAACCTAGATTATCAAAAGGATCATGCGGTTGATTTTAATGTTACAGTCTGTTTTTCATGAAAATCTTTGTAGATCTACAAGTTCTCTGGACTAATCGTTAAAGCCCTCATTGGATCTTAGAAATCACCTGCATGACAATTGGTAAATTAAATTTTTTTTAGTTTAGTCTTTGATTATATTTGTTTGGTTGTATTTTATTGTACAATGCATTACACAGCATAGGCTTATTCTGAAAGCATAGCCCTATGTACGTGTTTGGAGATGGCGAATTTTGTAGCCAGAAGTACGTATGGCTGCATTTCATTTTTAAAATTAATGCTACAATGTGATATGACTCCATTTGGTTCTTATAGCTAACTGCTCACCTCAATTTGGACAGCTTTACTGCTGTTACCAGTTTGTCCAGTGGCTCGCTGTGTACGTCAGCGGACTTAAGACACAGAGAGGCATTGACGGTGGTAAGCAGGTAAGACAAAAACGAAAGCCAAAGAAATAAAATAAACAAGGAAATAACAGGGTAAGGATGTGGTAAAATCTGAAAATGTGGTAAAAAAAATCAGAGGGCAAAGTGGGTTGGTGGGTCAATTGTTGCTTTTGAAAACACTATTAGTTGGGTTTAGGGAAGCAGGGGGATGGGCCAGTCGATCAGTCTGTCAGTCGATCAGTCAGTCAAGATTGGCCTCTGGTGGATTTACGCGTGAACAGCAAGTGTGAATTGCATTCGTGAGAGACTTTTTTTAAAAAAGTGCACAGCAGCCTCTGGTGTATTCGTGAAAACATAATCTGCAGAAAAAAAAATTTACCTCCTGTGATGCATTTGGCAGAAATGTATATGGGGTAGGTTTTCAGAATGAGCCTGGTTGGTATTACTCTATTTTGAATGAAATTTTAGAATAAATAATTAAAAGAGCAAAGTAATAATAATAATAATAATAATAATAATAATAATAATAATAATATGCATCTAAATAAAAAAACGGAACAAAAATGAATAATTGGGAAATATGTTTGAAAGAGGAAAAATAATTTATATTTTCTAATTATGTATTATCATTTTTGTCTTACACAGATGTTAAGAACCTTATGCTCTTCAACCTTAACAGGCTTTTTTTCCAGTGACTTTACCACTGCTTCCTAACTCACATAAGATGACAGTTATTTGGTTAAACAACTACATACTTAAATTTCAGCACTTTGGACAGCGCCTCCTAAGTATTACATAGAACAATTTATCTCACAGTCATGCATTTTTGGAACTGCAAAGAGCCTTTGTAACCTTGCACATACAGTACAGAACTAAGATACATCATTATTAACCATCCCTTAACTTAAGCAGACTAAATGAACGCAAATAAACTAAATACAATTAAAAAATAAGAGTTAAATGAATCTAACTAAACTGAACTAAATGCATCTGGACTGATTGTTACTGAAGTCAACACAACTGATCCAAACCCAAACTGAACTAAACAAACCAAAAAAGCAAAAGCCAATCATTCAAACAAACTTCCATGTTACTCAAAAATCTGGCAGCAAGACTTGAAAAGCAGCACAGGATGAAGAGAAAAGGGAAAATAAGCAGTGATTCTAAACAAAAAGCAGCATAACTACAAAGTATTTGTATGTTTTTTTTTATTTATAGAATTCTTTATCAATGAATGCATAATGATACTCATACAGTAATAAACGCAGATACCGACAAACACGTTTACAAATAATCTTTGCAGTGCGTACAGAATCAAGCTTTAGAACTATTTGTTATTGACATTTAAATGTACATCCGTTTGATGCAAAAGGAAACAAAAGTAAATAAACTTACCACATGGTCAATCATTTTTTTCAGGAATGATTTGCATTCTTTATACACACACAAACATTGGGCACACAAACTTTAGGGAATTCCCTCCATATATAAATACAGTTGCCACTTCTGAAATATGTTCACATGCCCATAGTTCAGTAATTCAGTGATGACAACTTCATCCTACAACTGAGATCTAACTCAAAGCCCAAACAACAGGTCAATGTAAGATGATTTATATTTACTGCTTAAAATAAGTGGAAATGGCAACATTTCAAAAACAGTGAAGTGTTGCCATATCCACTTATTTTTAAGCAACGCATATAAATATAAAACATTTCACCTGTCGTTCCAAAGCAGGGATGTGATCAATTTTAAATAAAATGACAGCTCATAAACTGAAAAAGATGTTGATTCTGAGTATAAGCAAACAATTCCCTTTTCATTAGTGTACAATTTGCTTGTCTCAAAACAGCTCACACATACACAATACAACACTACAATCTGTAAACAAAACATGAACATAAACAAAAGTTGCCTATTCACAACTTAAAAGCGTTTTAAAAATACTTCTCTCCCTCCTTCAATGTGTTATATAATCACATGTGGCAATACAACAGAGTCAGCATGTCTCATGGGGAGTTATGACATCTTTTGGGATGATGCCAGCATATCATGTGTACTAATTATTGTCTGGGCTTCATCTTCTAAAAAAAATAAATAAATAAAAAATCCATAATGCACTACTACTGTATATCGTCACATTAGTACCTTAATCCCGCAAAAGATTGTGAACTTCACCTGTGACACAGACTCTCAGATTTTATTCAAATAAGACAAAGAATAATGAGACATTTGCCCTCCTGAAGCACAAAGTGTCATTTCATGCAATAACCTCTGGCTGATATGATGATGCAACGTTCAGAAATGTATCTGCTCTACCCTTTGTTTTACTGGCTGCACAACAAGTTTTCAAATCACTAAGCAAAACCACCAGTCACAAATCCAAAATAAACTGGGCCTTAATTGACTTGTGAACTGAAAGTCTGGTCGAGGTATTTCTGTGCTATTAACTCCAGTAATGTTCAATTAACTGTAGTTCGTTCAATTAACATGACTCTTATGAGTCTTTTGAGTTAATCCAACATACTGACATATTACCAGTCCAGGTCTGACTCCAAGAAAAAACTAGTTTGAATAAATCTTGAACATACAGCACAACCGAGTCTGATTCTTAAATAAAAAGACTCTTGGAGCGCATCTTTGGTAGATACTGTAGTCTTACTATTCCTTGTAAAAACTAGAGGTGTGAACATACAGTACACTGGTCTCACGGTTCGGTTTGGTTACAATTATCATCTCATCTAGGTGCATCATGGTGGATTGGAGATGCTTTCATAAATCAAATAAACAAATGTAAATATTATCCCGCTTGGTTTTAGGAGTTGTCGAGCGACTTGTTTAAAGCCTATGATTGGTTACGTGCTCAACAGAAAGGGTTGCGATTGGCCCTAACACGCCGGCACTGTTCACCGATAAGTAACACTGATAAACAGATGCAGCGATCACAGCTGATCCATGATAGATGTGGTGAAAAAGACTCGCTCTGCAGACATGCTCGTCTCTGGATCCACAAGTACCGCTATAACAGCCGAGCGTAGAAGAAACGTCATGCTAGCAGGTCAAAGGGGCCACAGTGAGAATAAGAGAGAGAAAGGGAGTTTACTTTCATTTTCTCCATGTGCGTGAAATAGAGGCTTTAGTGTCAGTGAATGACTGTAAAGCAAACATACGTAGTGAAATTTGCAGAGTTTCTAAAGTTTTCTTTAATTACTTGCGCTCGCCTCCCTTGCCATAGTACTATATCGCGACATAACGCATATGCAATAAATGACGCCAGTAATAACTAGTTAGGTTCTGTTTCTGAACCGATAAAGAATTGAGAAAAGAATAAAGAACATGCAGCCCAACTCAGTCTGATTAAAAAAACAAAACAAATGACTCCTTTGATGCTTGACAATAGATTGATTTTTGTTTCCACCAATTACTTCTCTGTTTTAGTACAGTAAATAAAGTATAAACATAAAGTGCAGATGAGTCTAAATATGAGGTGATTTTGTGCATGAGGTTTAGAAAGTGACTCTTTTTAGTAAATCTCAAACATACAGCACATTTGAGTTTGATTTCAACACGAATGACTCTCATGAAGTGATTATTTTTTTAATGAAATGCTTAAGAAGCAATTCTAGATGTAATAAAAGTAATTACATTTTTGGGAGTGGATTTGTATTTATTTTTGTCATTTGTAGGGTATTTTTTATATAAATAAATAGAATATTTTAAAGTACAATGCTATGATTAATTAAACAATACAGTTTGTAAAAAACGGTTTAACCATTAGTACTAAAATATCATTTAACAATGTAAACTATCTATTCGTTACTTACAGATTTGAAAAGAATCTTAAAAAGACTAGACTACAACCAGAATAATTCAAACTAATAATACAAAATATTTATAATTATTATAAAGTTATAAACACTGCATGTATGAAAGTGCATGTTAAAAAACTACATGGGTGTGCAAAAATGTAAGAAATATTTTAGCAGATATCCACCATTTGATAAATACTAATCGAGGTTAAGCTAGACAACAGAGTGTGAAGCTGTTCTATCTACTGTATGTGCTTATGTGTTGTTTTGTCCTGCTCCAAATACACACATAGGGGGCACACAAGACCATAATCCATCCAGAGAAATGGATTTTCACCACCTGCCCGATCTGGCAACCCAAACAGCAGCACACAGCTGGACCGTGGTCTGCTCCAGCATCATGGGACTGTTCATTTGCATGTTTACGCTCTACATTTACACCCTCTTTAAACTAAAAAAAGAAGTTTTGCTGCTTGATGAGCTGAAATGACACAATTCCTGAGATTTTAATTGTAATTTTAATTGAACATAATTGGTTTTTGTTCAATCCACTTAAATTTGTTAAGTTATCCAAGCTGGGACAACATGAATGAATTGTGTGGAACCCTGCATTTTATACAGAGTTTGTTTGTGATATATTGCTTTAACTTTGGCTTTTACAGCATTAGAAATAATCTGCAAACACTTCTCTTGCTTAAGGGTTCGGCTCTGTAGGGTTATTTAGGGTAAATTCTCAAAGTAATGCATCAGGAAAATTGTTCAAATGTGACCTGAGACCATAAAAGTCTGATTCACTCATTAATATTAAACACGCTGTAAGGGGAAAAGGCACATAAACATTGTACAGGCAGCTAAACCTACATTATATATGCTGAATCAAACTGACTAAATCATCCAATGTTTGCTTTGCTTATTTAACATGCCTGTCGTCTAATACCAACAATGAAGATAAACTCTTTCTTCACTTGAATAGCACTTGTGTATGAAGCCTACTTGTGAGTCACAGTGTAATCAATTCAAAACACTGATACAGTATACAGATAAGTCACTAGTAAAAGCAGATAGGGCAAAAAGTATTATACGCAATGAAAACCAACATTCTACTTGGCAGAAACTGTGACTATGCTATGGGTAATTTAAAGACAATGCATAAATAAAAAAATTTTTTTAATAAGGATTCATGCCCGGACATTTTAAAAATAAGACACAAAGCAGAAAAGAAACACTACGTAAATTTTATATCATGTAAAATGAAAGAAGCATCTCATGTTTTAGTGTTCTTAGGCTTGTAAATATGTAATTACTTCTCAATAGTATTATTATTAAGAATATTTTGGGGTGTAAACACTAAATAATGGAATAGTTCACACAAAAATTATTAATATTATTTTTATTTTTTTTTGTCAGACAAACACCGTTAGAGAAGTTTTAAATGTATGACTCTTTCATGCTTCATTAAGATGTTTGATTAGGGCTTTATTTCCATTTTTAAGCACATAAATCTATTGTCAAACTAACCCATACACGTCCAAAGGGGTTACAATGTCTTGTAAAGCTGATTAATGTGGTTTTTAAAATTAGAATTTAATAATTGAAAACAGTTTTTGTACAAAATCTCATTGATTTGCTTCATAAGATAATCATTAACCATTACCCAGGTTCATTGCAGATATACTGTATACTCAGGGATACATATTTTGGAACTGCAAAATATGCGCATGATTTTACATGTGCTTGCCGTTTTTTTTTTTTTCTTTTTTTTTAAATCCATTAGAGGTCACCGCATACATTTTTGACAATCTCAAATATGTTGCTGGGCCAAGCTTTGTCATCATATGTGCAATTTACACATTATTCTCATACATATCTGTGAGAAGCTGGCCAGCTTCTCATGTATAACATGTCAGCTTCCTATCGACTGACCCACACACCACTTCCCTAAACCAAACGATAGACTTTATTTTTTATTTTTTTTGGAGGGGTTTTGTTTTATGTGGTTTCTGGAAATGTCCTTGTCCTTTGGGCCAATAATTCGGACTTCAACTGTACGTAAATAAACTGTCAGCTGTAGCATGAAAAGGAGCAGAAGTTGTTAGTGGCGTCATACCGACCTGTAGCTTTCTTTTTACACACAAAATGCAGCCGGAAGTAGAGCTGGGCCAAGGAGTGATATTATATTGAATCGTTATAAAATTTGTCAATAACAATGATAAGCTCTGAACTTTTTTTTACTCTATATTGATTTTAGGGTCAAGCAGACAAGAAATTTGCAAGAAGGGGAATCTAAAAGTGTGTTGATATTAGAGAGGCACCGAATATTTCGGCCACCGGAAACTTATCGGCTTACAATTTTTGTGGATTCAGTAATTGTTTAGGTACTCTTTTAAATCTTAAAGCATTAACAACTTATTTCGAAATATATATATATGTATATATATATATATATATATATATATATATATATATATATATATATATATATATATATATATGTGTGTATATATATATATATATATATATATATATATATATACATATAACATATACTGTATTATTCTCGTTCAATATGGAAAATAATTATTGAGATTGCATTTTTGCCATATCGCTCAGCCCAAGCCAGAATTAATACCAGTAATGCAGAGCAGTGGGGGTCATTGAGAAACACTGACATAGTGTAGGTGCAATGTATGCATGTGTATAGTGTAGTGCATATATAAGTACACAGTGTTTGAAAGTGCATGGTGTACAGCATAATGCATAGTCTATTAGCACACAGAGTGTAAGTTCACAATATAAAAGTGCAAAGTAAGTACACATTATGTGCATAACTACTTTATATTTGTACTTCAGCATCTCCCATGTTTTTGATCTGTGGTCATTATACATGTGTTTGATTTCGTTTTTCTATGTCTGATAAATATGTGTCTCTGCGGCTCTTCAGTCTACCTATTCCTTATTTCTAAAACAGCTGTCTTGGGTACATTAATTCAAAACCAAAATGCTTAATGAACAAAAACAATGTAAATATGATTATATTTAAATATTATCAAAACAATAAATCAATTGACAGCCAGGCTTCACTTTTAATGAACTGAACATTGAAATTTGACAAAAATAATGTCAAAACAATGACAAAACTATAAATGTGCCATTTTAAAACAAAAACAGAAAACGTGTAATCACAAATGCATTGAACATTTTAACTATTAATGAAAACTATAAATAATATATCAATGGCAGTGATAATAACCCTGATCAAAATATTATATACAAAATCCCAGGACACACATTCTAAATAACCTCCTAAATGAATCAATAAATAAATAATCTTATGCCCATTAACCAAAGAGGAAGTACATTTTAAAGGCTCTTTTCAGCAATATATTTCTGTTTTCAGCAGATTACTACTACAGTAAGTATCTACAAATATATTCATTTAACCAACGGAACGTGATTTATACTATTACTTTCTGTCAGAAATGCAATTTCTTTAATGATGCAATTATCAGCGAGGAGTAACGTTATGTGATCTTTATAATACGTCCAAATGCTCCAGTAAATTGGACACTTTGAGTTCAAATTGCAATTTAATGCCTTCCTCATTTCACGCGCTCAGTCCTCAGATAAATGAGGACTCCTCCTGATCCGCATTGATTAACTGGCCTGTGCTGTTTTAATGAATCCAATCATGATTAAGTATCTGTTGGCGCGATGTCTTTGATCACATATGATCCTCTAATGGAATCTTTCTGATGCGCTCAGTTTTCATCCCTCTTTCTTTCTCTCTCCATCTCTCTCTCAGTGATGGCCCCTGAAGCAGTTTTGTATGGTAAGCTGTCTGTGCGGCTGGAGAAAAAGCAACACTTGACACCTTCTTTTGCAAAATGTGGCCAAATCAATGTTTTATGACCTCTTTTGGCTTAGAGCACATTATGGATCTGGGAGGCCTTTCCTTCAGAGCTTTTCTGAAAACTGCGAGGTCCCAGGAAAGTTAACTGCAAAAACGCAAGTGAAGCTGCAGAGAAAGATAGCGAGTGACAGAGCGCTTGACAGGCAGGCTGAGAGAGCGGATGTGTTACATTAGACGGAAATAGAGTAGACTGAGGAATTCTAGAACAAAATGACTAAGTACTTGTTCTAAATAATAATATAATCCAAATCTTAATGCAAAAAAGCAAACTCAAATTAATTCTTTGTCTTTTAGGTTGTTTTTGATTGTTCTGATCCAGTAAATATTGTGTTTACTCCTAGTTCAATTAGCGATCACACTATAATTTTAAGACCAAATCTAATATATAACACAGCTTTTATGACACAAATTTAACAGAACTTAATCTAAATGATTTTATTAATAGTAGTAAAGGTGCCATAGAGTGCATTGAATCAATAAGGTAAAATTGTATCTACAGAGTAGCTATGTGGCTTAAAGTAAGTTTAAAAATTCTCAGTGGTTAGCACTGTTGCATCACAGCAAGAAGGTCGTTGGTTCAAGTGCCGGCTGGATCAGTTGGCATATTTGTGTGGAGTTTGCATGTTCTCCCTGTGTTTGTGTGGGTTTCCTCCAGGTGCTTTGGTTTCCTCCACAGTCCAAAGACATGCACTATAGGTGAATTAAATAAACTAAATTGGCCATAGTACGAGTATGTGTGTGAATGAGTAAGTGTATGGGTGTTTCCCAGCACTGGGTTGTGGCTGGAAGGACATCCGCTGCATAAAACATAAGCTGGAATAATTGTCGTTAGGGCTGCACGATATTGGAAAAACCTATTCTGTGATTATATATTATAAAGTGATAAGAACACAATTTCACCAGATGACTTAAATAATTGTGTCTTGAAAGAATTTATGATTTGAGTAGAGTAATTGGGATAATTCTGTAGGTGCATCTGCATAAAAACCAATAAACAATCTCTGCAAGCATAATAATCCAGGCAAATACAATAAAGGAAATGATATACATGAAATAAACACTTAACAGTATACAGGTACAGTAATTGAATAATTAAATGTAAAATAATACTGAATAGTCTTTGTTGTATAAATAAGTCAATGAAATGAATTGGTTTTTAAGTTGGTACAGTTTCTAATGCCTGAATGCTTTTAAAATCCTCATACAGTCACCGGCCTCAAAAATGCATGCAAACTATTAATTATAATCCAGAATCAACATTGCATATTCTGGGATGTGACTATTGCGGATGGACATATTATGATCTAGTTGCTGAAACAATATATTGCGCAGTCCTAGTTGGTGGTTCATTCCACTGTGGCGACTTCTGATAAACCAGAGACTAAGCTGAAAGAAAATGAATGAATGAATGAATGTTCACATTATAGGCGAAAATGCATTGGGCCAAAATTATGGATTTTTTCTTTTATGCCAAAAATCATTAAGTATAAGTGAATACGTTCCATGAAGATTTTTTTTTCATTAGTAAAATGCAATTCTAAGCTCTTCATTTAGACAGATTTCTCATTTAGCAAAAACTCTCAGCATTTTAATTTTTTTAAACCTCAGATTCCAGATTTCCAAATAGTTTGATCTTGGCCAAATATTGTTCAATTGTCCTGAACCCAAAATATGAGTTTACATATATCAGAGTAATCAGTGAATAGAGGAGGACAGTTGAATGTTCAATCTTTAATTTTTAAATTCATTTCATGCATTTATTTTTTAAACTGAAACACCTCATTAATGAACAATATCTAGCACAGTGATCAATGCCTTGATCTTCTGCCATGATGAAAATCAAGATTGGAATACGTCACACCTGCACAGTCTTCAAAGGGAAAGAAGAAAGGAGAGGTGATGTTTTCACTACACAATGTGTGAAAGGGGGAACAAAAAAGAGAGAGAGGATAGAACAAGAGCTCTGAAGAAAAAAAAATTATAGTCATTGCAAGACTCTTAAAACTGAGAGACTGAAGCACAATGAGAAATACTTTGAGAAACTTTTCAGCCTCATAACATTTTTTAAAAGAACTTTAAAATGAACAATTGCAATCGCCTCCAGGGGAGAGTCTTATGCAAGCACTGCAGTACATTTATATTACAACAATATACATCTTCTGGAGCGGAGAGAAGAATCATTTACTCTGATAGCTAGTCGGAATCATTTGAAGATGTTTATGTCTGTGCAAATTTTATATCAGATATACGGCTCAGCGGATTAAAAATGTTAATCTGATTAAACACAATTGCATAACTTTATATGTGCTGAGAAAAGTCTCCAAATGACTGGATGTTTGCTGAGATTAGATTTTTTTTAAATAGTTTATGACTATTAATATTATGTTACTCAGAACATGAAATAAAACATATATTTTTTCAATACAATGATGAGAAATCATTATGAGATGACATAACTCTAATTATTCAGGCTAACATTTTAGAATAAAACATTTTAAGCTAAAAATATAAAAACTAATGCACTGTAAACCCCTCTGTTGTAATCAGTAAAGATGAGTAAGTTAAACAAACCTGTTTAAGTTTGGATGCCAAAACTTGGTATTTTAATTAACTTAACATTACTTAAACTTTACTAACTCATTAGGCAGCAAAAAAAAAAAAAAAAAAACTTTTAATTAGTGTTTCAAGTTCTCTGAACTTAACATTGTGTGGTCGGTGTTTAGAGTTTCTAAAGGACGCGGACTAGACAGAAACCCCAGACATACTGCATCAGTGTGTTCAATATTTTAACGAGGGCCACTCGTACGCATATCTGCTCGAGGACTTTTAAAAACTAAAACTGAACGAAGCCGGTGTTACATGTTTTTACATACTCTCACGCTGATATTTCCGGAATACCTCTAAATGACAAAATTATGTTTTATCGCAGATGGTCAAACCATGATTTTTATAGTTATAGACTGTTAACGTGCCTTTGGACTCGTGTACACATGCGTCCCACGGACTCTGTGTCTGGTGTGTGGTACATTCCGTGTCACTTCTGATGTGTATTGCATTCCCTTTCTGATAAGAATCTGTCATTGTAAATTTGTTTCGGGACTGGTAAAAGTGTTTTGCGTCTAGTTTTTTTTTTTTTTTTCTAAAATGTAAATTTGTTTCGTCCTTGGTAAAATAGTTTTTCCTATGTAATTGTGTCTTTTGATAGGTAAAATTTTTTCAAAAATGTAAATATGTCTTGAGCTCCGTAAAAGTGTTTCACACTTTGTAATGTTGTTTCGCACTTTCCAGCCACCGTAACTACCTGAGCCCATCTGAGGAAAGAGAAAAGTTATATTAAAAAGTAGATATTTTTTAATACTTATATACAATTTTCTTAATTGATATACACGCAGGAGTGACATGGTGGCGTAGTGGGTATCGTTGTCAACTCACAGCAAGAAGGCATGTTCGCATGGGTTTCCTCTAGGTGCTAAAGTTTCCCCCTCAATCCAAAGACACGCGCTGTAGGTGAATTGGGTAGGCTAAATTGTCCGTAATGTAAGTGTGTATGTTCTGTTCCTCCAGGTTGGGGATTGAGCGTTGGGCTAACGACCCACCTCGTAAAAATGAGATGTTATGAAACATCGACATGGTGAGGCTAAATATAAACTTCGATATAAAATGCCCTGGGAGTAAGTAAGTAAGAAGAGAATATAAAAGCTGAAAAATTTGGAAGTTTATTAGCTATTTTAAGTTATCTGTATACAATGAAGAGACCACATTTGGTCAACTCAATTAATTGAATAACTAATTAATTGAATTAGGTACACTAGTGAGACTAAAATAGGTAACTTAAACCTAACTTGAAAAATGCATAACTACACAAACATCCTGTAAATGTAAAGACCTTGGTAATAACTCGAATTTGTGTTTTCATTTCCTGTACATTTTAGTAGAATTAAATCTTTAAAAATGTTAATATTTGTACTTGACGTAATGAACTACTCCTTCCAGTCTCCATTATTTACAACTATTTTCTTTTCCCCTCTCAATCACTGCTCCTGTATTGACTGAGTGCTTTGACGATATGGTCGGGAAGTCAGCCATCACCATAAAGCACAGCGAACTGAAAAACTTCGAGAGAAGAGGCTGGCTAGCGCACTGAAGCATAGCTACGTTCTGTCCTCTCCTTTTCACTCTCACTCCTGAACTAAATCCACTAAAAGCTTTAAACTCCTGCCTTCACCCTCCCTTTCCATTCCTCAAATCCTTCCTGAGTGCAGCCCAAACCTATTTCCATCTTTCCCTGTTGGACGAACACATCCGAAAGAAAATGTGGAGACAGAGAAAGTGCTGGGAAAAAAAAGAGGAAGAAGAAGGAGGAGGAGGATATAGCAGACCTCCAGCAGGGATTCATACATCAATTAATGAGTGGAGTTTGTCTGCAAGTCCACCCAAATCTATAGTGCATGTGTGTGAGAGGAATGTGTGTGACTGGCAACAGTAGTATATAAATAATTCACGTTTTAAGAGTTGAAATGAAGCGGCGCAGGGGGTGTTCTGTGTGTTTCCATGAGGAAGACTCACTCTCTACAGTAAGTGCCCTTAAACCTGAGGAAGCAGGAAGCTGCCTATTGTTTGCAGGAAATTAAAAATGTATCCGCATTAGTCTTGAAACACTAGCTCAAGATTAGATGACAGTACGTCAGCATTTATCCTCATTATAAGACTGACTATGCTACATGAGAAGGTCGTACCGGGAACACATCACATTACGCAGTTTCTACGCATTTCAATCCAATTAAAACTCACTTGGAAATGCTTTATCAAGCTTTCATGGGTTATTATTGGTACTTTTTAAATTATTTTAGATTGATCTCTTCAGTCTTCAATTATTAGGATTATATTTCAATATATGATATCCTAAAAAATATATATTTCTGTATGTCTTGTGTGAAAATATATTTTATATGAATATTTGAAAATTTAGTTTTTTATAAAAAAGAATTAATAATTAAACTAGGAGGACATTTTATGAACATTTTATATTTATTTATTTATTCATTCATTCATTTTCTTATCAGCTTAGTCCCTTTATTAGTTAGGAGTCGTCAGAGCGGAATGAACCACCAACTTATCCAGCATATGTCATTATGCAGCGGATGCTCTTCCAGCCACAACCTATTACTAGGAAACACCCATACACTCTTGCATTCACACACACATACACTACGGCCAATTAAGCTAATTTAATTCACCTATAGCGCATTCCACACAGAAATGCCAACTAACCCAGCCCGGGGATCACTGTATCTACAAATTTTATAATAAACCATCAAAATAAATCAACCCAGGCTCATTCTGAAATCAACCCAGGCTCATACTGAAAGCCCTATATACATTTCTGGACAGCCCCAAGTGATGTTTTGTAAACAAAATTCAGGAGGAGCATGCGCAGAAGTTTCAGTATCGAATACGTCATTGACAAATATTCTATTATCAAACCAGTTCTTGAACAAACCCCTATATATACCAAAGCTGTCTTACCTGCAGCATCTCACGACTTTAGCATCCCTCCACCACTCCGACACCTCACCTCTTAAGCATTACATTCCCGGGGGGAGCGTTCTGGGACCGGGCTAGATACTTCGCTCGAATTCCAACTCCTCTTTGTTTCCTGATAAGGGGAATAAGTTGAGTTTGGGTGTCTCCCCGAGCTCAGAGGCCTCTCCCCGGACAGCACGCAAAATACGCCTTATACTTAAACGACTGCAAGTGTGAACTTGTGAAATACATCCCAGGAGCTACTTTTCTTGCAGTTTTTGTTTTCACAAATCTACCAGAGGCCACTGTGTATGCTGTTTGAGTTCAATTTTTTCTTGCGAGTGCCATTTGTGCCTGCTATTTTCGCATAAATCCCCCGGAGGCTGCTGTCGACTGACTGACTGACTGACTGACTGCCTGACTGACCCACCCTCCTCTCTCCATAAACCCAACCAATAGTGTTTTCAATAGAACGAATTGACCTATCCACCCACTTACCTAAACCCAACCGACTAAAGCAATCCAGAAAAAGAAAATCCATCGACTGATCTGTACCACATTTTCAGATTATACCACATTCTCACCCTATTATTTAGTTCTTTATATCAATTTTTGTCTTCTGCTTTTGTCTTACTCACTTTCTGGAACCGTTCTTCACTGCTCTTGAATCCCACCGTCAACCTATCCCCATGGTCAACTCCTCTCTACAAGTCCGCCAACATTCATGATAAGCTAACTGGACAAACTGTTAACAGTGGAAAAGCCGTCCATATGGAGGTAAGCGGTCAGCTGGAAAAGCGCTTGTTTTAAAGACGAAATGCAGCCATACGTACTTCTGACTACATAATTCACCATCTCCAGAAATGTATATGGAACTACATTTTCAAAATGAGCCTATGTTTAAATAAATAAATAAATAATAAGGTACACAATAACCAAAAAAAACATTTCTGTGTGGAGTTTGCATGTTCTCTTTGTGGGTTTCCTTCGGGTTCTCCGGTTTCCCCCACAGTCCAAAGGCATGCGGTATAGGTGAATTAAATAAATTAAATTGGTTGTTGTGTATGTGTGTGAATGAGAGTGTATTGATGCTTCCCAGTACTGGTTAGTTAGTTGGCGGTTCATTCCACTGTGGCGACCCCTGATGAATAAAAAGACTAAGCCGAAGGAAAATTAATGAATGAACTCAACAAGGGAAGAAACAAGACAATAGTAAGGCAACAAGCAACATGGAAATTCAAAAGAGTCTATTATCAAGAGGCCTAGGGAACACAAGGCAGACCCACAGTGTTCTGACTCAAAAACCGAGTAAGGAACAGAACAAGTGACCATTTATATACACTGGCTGGAACAAGACACACGTGACTGAAATTAAGTAAACAAGGACACACAAAGAAGAACTAAAGCAGAGGAGGGAACGCGGGGAATGAAGACAAAGTGCAGGATAGTGACAGAACAAGTAAAGTACCATACATTTTCTAGCTTCTCATTGTTAGCTCAGTGACTGCTTGTGAAATTTTTTTTAAAAAGCTGATATTATAGGATGTATATATCAAAAAAATATGTAAATGCAGTTTTTTATAGTTTACAAAACTTTAACACAAAATTACCTCACGATACACTCCAAATTAACAGACCAGTAAAATACCCTCAATTTTTGAGCTTCTGGGTGCTAGTTCAGTGACTGCTAGTGAATTTTTTAAAAGCTGATATTATAAGATGCAGATATACTGTCATGTCAAAATAGCTGTAGGCCATCTAACAAACCTTCTCAGCGACATGCCAGACGAACGGAAGACAGACAAGGGGGGGAAAAAAACGTTTCTCCATTTCCTCTGGTGCTCTTTCTGTTGATGTGCGTGAGTGCTCTAGTCAGAGCGAAGTCAAAGCAAGTCTTGCTGTGTGACATGTCAGAGAATCAGAAAAGACTGGAAAGATACATGGAGGTTTTATCAAACGACTGCAGATGCGCTGAGAAGCCTGAGAGCAGAGGATGATGGGATATCGTCTCTCTCTGCCCAGGGATCTGAGTAACGTCAGAACACTGCAGCGCAAGATCGTCCAAATTCATTTCAGAGGGCTTAAACTACCCCCACACACAACATGCCTCTCTGTATGGCATAAATATGGTGTGTCAAATGAGAATGAGAAATTGTCTATGGAGATTTGCAAGGAACTTGAAACAGCCTGTCAACTCTGTGATTCGATTCTCGTATGAAATTAAACCGCAGACTTTAGGTCAAAACAAGCTGGATGATATTTACTTAATATAGTCCTTTAATGAATAGTTCACTCAAAAATAAAAAATAAAAAAATCACCCAGAATTTAATCACTATCAAGCCATCCTCAGCATACTTGATTTTTTTTTCTGTCAAGCGAACACAGTCAGAGTACTTTAGAAATTTATCCAGGCTCTTCCATGCTGTATAATGATGTTGGATAGTGACTTTTATTCTGAAGCTTCCATAAGTGAATAAAATAAAAAAAATAAAATATAGGCGGTTCATTCTGCTGTGGCGACCCCTATTGAATAAAGGGACTAAGCTGAAATAAAATAAAATAAAATAAAATAAAATAAAATAAAATAAAATAAAATAAAATAAAATAAAATAAAATAAAATAAAATAAAATAATTCATTCATTTTCTTTTCGGCTTAGTCCCTTAATTAATCTGGGGTCGCCACAGTGGAATGAACTGCCAACTTATCCAGCATGTTTTTGCGCAGCGGATGCCCTTCCAGCAACAACCCATCTCTGGGAAACATCCACAAACATTCATTCACACTCATACAGTAATTTAGCCTAACCAATTCACCTGTACACATGTCTTTGGACTGTGGGGGAAACCGGAGCACCTGGAGGAAACCCGCGCGGGGAGAACATACAAACTCCACACAGAAATACCAACTGACCCAACCGAGGCTCGAACCAGCAACCTGCTTGCTGTGAGGCGACAGCACTACCTACTGCACCACTGTGTCACCTAAATTAAATTAAATTAAATTAAATTAAATTAAATTAAATTAAATTAAATTAAATTAAATTAAATTAAATTAAATTAAATTAAATTGTTCTTTCTGCTGTGGCCACCCCTGATGAATAAAGGGACTAAGCTGAAGAAAAATGAATAAAATAAAATAAAAAATAAATTTAATTTAATTTAATTTACAACACATTTAATTCAAATAAATTCTATTTAATTTACAACACTTAATTTAATTTAATTTAATTTAATTTAATTTAATTTAATTTAATTTAATTTAATTTAATTTAATTTAATTTAATTTAATTTAATTTAATTTAATTTAATTTAAAACACATGCATCATCCACCAAGCAAGGAACTATGCGATCTGTTAGCTCTGTAGTGATGAAACGGGTGAACAAATTTGCTGTTATTAGCAGTGTCTCATCAGTGTAATTATGGTCTGGTAATCATGAAAATCCTCTGTGGAACGACCCCGAGCTTGAGTCATTCAACCCCAGAATGTTATACATCTAGATTCATTCACAGTCCTTTTAATAAGGGAGACAAGACAAAATAAATCAATGATGTTGTCTGAGCTCAGATACTAACCCAAAAATATTTAGTACACCAATTGAACATTTTCTAATGAGATCAGAAGGTGGTCACATTAACATAAAGATGCAAGAGCTAAATATTAACAGAGCTTTCAGTCTCAATGAAAGGGTGTCAAAATCCTATTGGATAAGAATCTATGATGCTGATGTACAGGTTATGAGGTCAATCCCCTTTTAATTACTATTCTTAATTAAGAATCCTAAACCAACGTTTCCCAAGGGGATCTCACCACATTAGCATTAAATATACTGCGAGTGATTCTGGTTCATTGTTGTATAGGATCAAGTCCCTTTCATGATTCTGTCATGAATTAAGAAACTTAAAGCCTGATTATATGTTTGTGTCGAGTGATTTCCATACCCCACAATACAAACTTTGCGTGTAGCCATCGCCATTGTGATCATTTACTCTGATGCTCTGACAATGACACTGTCAAGTTCTTTGCTGGTGTTTTGGGTTTACAGTACATATGAAATGCGTGTGATATTACTGTTGAAGTAGCTCAAACTCACACTCAATCCAGGAATAAATATACACTAACTGACAAACGTTCAACAACTTAAATCATAAAATAAACACAAAACAAATTGTATCGTCTGCAGGACTCGACATTTCGTCACCTTAGAATTATAAGGTTCTGACATTCTTGTCAAAATTGAGTTATTGACATATTCTTATTAAATGACAACTTATTTACATGAAGGGATGTTTTTATCATTTGTTTACATTTAGACTTTTTATTAAAAAAAAACAAATGTTACACATATATTGTTTGTTATAAGGAATGTAAAAACTTTGAAGCTCAATGTCTCAAAATCCTTCAGAACGCAGATAGAACCTTATAATTCCAAGTTGGCGATTTGTTAAACATTGCATGTGCAAAACCCAGTTTATCACCTTCTTAGTTGAGACCTCTAAAACCTCATAAATAAATATCTAATATTGTAGTAATATTAAATATCTAAACAAAGATTTTTAAAACATTGACATAGGATATGCTGTAAAGCAGGGGTTCCCAATCTTGGTCGTAAAGGTCTGGTGTCCTGCAGATTTTAGCTCCAACCCCAATCAGATACACCTGAGCTAGCTAATTAAGCTCTAAAGTTGCGGTCACACTGCACTTTTCTCCCCATAGACTTCCATTCATACGCACACAAATGAGTCAGAGTCATGCTGCAAGTTTTGCAGTTCGCTCCATTGGAAAATTCAAGTCTGGTGAACTCTGACCTGCGAAATCGCATCACTTAACTGCATGAGACCAATTGAAAATCAAAACATGACTTCTCTGGACAGAAATTTAAAACATGGGCCGCTCGCTCATTTTTTAAATGTCTAATCATCTTGTTTAATCCTGCCCCTTTTCGCAGTACTGTATGACAGAATTTCGCACGCGCAAACTCTAGTGTGACTGCGGCATTACTGGACTTTCCAGAAACAATCTTGCAGGTGTGTTGAGGCAAGTTGGAGCTACAATCTGCAGGACACCAGACCTCCAGAACAGAGTTTGAGAAACCCTGCTGTACAGCATAGGATATACAGAGTCTGTGTCCGAAATCACATACATCAAAACTATACAGTACACTAAATCAGAATGCAGGCAAAGTGTTATGTCCGAATTCATAGAATCTGAAAAACAATATGCGAGAAGTTGTGTACCCGGATGACCTACTTCCGGAGTGATTCTGAAGTGTGCATCTGATGTACACTGCGCTATCTTATGATGTCCCGTGAGAGAATTTATGAAGCGACACAACTCACGAGGGTAGGTCAAGTGATCATGACAAAATGGTGGATGTAGTATGTCCGAGTTCCATTCATACCGCTCACATTTATACTGTATAGAATTTACTTTTCTAACAGTCGAGTAGTACATTTAAATTTAAATGCAGTACCTACTGAGTAGTAGGCAATTTCAGACGCAGTCAGAGAGTCACTTTGAATGACAAAAATGGATGTATGATGTTGGTCTAAAATTTCAAGTCCCAGTTTTTTAACTTTGTCATTAAGCAGATGAACCTTCATATTCTTAAAGAACTTTCACCACTTTGGGATTAGATATTCTGTAATTTGCTTCAAATAGAGGCATTAAAAAGGATCTATGCTGTTGACATACAGTAAGGGTTGCAGGTTCAAGACCTAGTAATTATTCACTGTTAATAATTTCTGTGAGTCGTTTTAAATAAAGTATCAAAAAGGATCTAGGATGATGACATAAAGGTTAAAGGTTCAAGACTTAATTCATTAATACTCTGCCATTAAGGACTTTTAGGTATTAAGATTGAAGCACCACATTAGTACATACTGCGAATCACTGACTGAGAGAGGTGTTTAAAATGATCTATGATGTTCTCCTTAAGGTTGCAGGTTCAGGATCTAGTAATACTTCACCGTTACCAACCCTAAGCCTGGTTTCTCAAGCACTGCTTCCCATATCAACTTTAGATATACTGTGAGCCATTTTAAATATGAAGGGTATCAATAGGATCTATGATGATGACATAAAGGTTGCAGGTTTAAGATCAAATTCATCACCATTTAAAACCCTATATCTGCATTTCTTAAGGACTGTTCACCACATCATTTCTGTATATACTGTGAGTCATTTAAAATAGGAAAGGTTTCAGAGGAATCTGATGCGGTGCGATGCGATGGCTCAGTGATTAGCACTGTCGCCTCACAAAAAGAAGGTCGCTGGTTCGAGACCTGGCTGGGTCAGTTGGCATTTCTCTGTGGAGTTTGCATGCTGTCCCCGTGTTCATGTGGGTTTACTCTAGGTGCTCTGGTTTCCCCCACAGTCCAAAGACTAAAATGTCCATAGTGTACTGTATGTGTGTGAATGAGAGTGTATATATGTTTCCCAGTACTGGGTTGCAGCTGGAATGGCATCCACTGTGCAAAAACATATGCTGGATAAATTGGCGGTTCATTCTGCTGTTGTGACCCCTGATGAATAAAGGGGCTAAGCTGAAGATAAAATGAATGAATGAAATGGATCTATGATGATGACTTTAAGGTTGCAGGTTCAAAACCAAATTTATCACCATTAAGACCACCAACTCTATGTTTTCCAAGGACTGCTCACCACATCATCCTTTTGTATGCTGTGAGTCATTTTATATGAGACAGATATCAAAGGGATCTATGATGATGATAATGATTGATGAATTAAAAAGGTTGCCGGTTCAAGACCCATTTCATCACCATTCTGCCATTATTTAGTACCTTTAAGTATTAAATTTTAAGCACAACATAACATTATATATATAGTGAATTACTCCAACCTGAAGAGGTGTATCTGTGATGTTGCCATAAAGGTTGCAGGTTCAAGACCCAATTCATAACCATTAAAAGTCCTAAATCTACTAATCTATTTCTCAAGGACGGCTCACCACATCATCCTTAGATATGCTGTAAGTCATTTTAAATAAGAAAGATATCAAAGGGATCTATGATGATGAAATAAAGGTTGCAGGTTCAAGACCCAAACATTCTGCCATTACGTACCTTTAAGTAGTAAATTCTAAGCACAAAATAACATTTTACATACTGTGAATCACTACAACCTCGAGTGGTGCTTAAAATTATCTATTATGTTGACATAAAGGTTGCAGGTTCAAGATCCAGTTTATCAGCAGTCTGCCTACAGTCTTGAACTCTATGCTTCTCAAGCACCTTTAGCCACATCAACATCAGATAGTATGAATCACTCGGAATGAACGATGCTTTAAAAGTTGCAAGTTCAATTCCCAGTTTATTATACATCTGCAATTAATTATAAACCCTAACCCTAAGGTTCCCAATGAATGATTACCACATTGCATTAGAAGCACTAGGAGTCAAACTAAATGAGAGAGACACTGACAAATGAATCAAGTGATTTGCTGATTAAGGCCAGATCAAGAGATACAAGTGTTCATAATTAATAGACTTAAGTGTCAGAAATCATTTAACTATAATTACCCATGGCATGCAGTAATGTTATAACAAAAAACGTGAAATTTGAAAATACACACACACACAAGACCAAAGACCGGAAAAACACACTCAACGTATAGAGAAAAAAAGAGGGGAAAAAGTGATGATATTCATTGTTTTTTCAACCCTGAAGCTGAAAGTCCTCTTTCCAGCATGAATTCCCATAACACCCTCAACACCGAGAGAAAGAGAGAAGACCAAAAGAGAGAGAGAAAATGAAAAACTAGACACAGTATGAGACAAAGAGAAAGCCTGGTGGTTCACGAGAAACAAATTGTTCTGAGTGAAAGCTGTCTCACACCAAGATGATATGGGAGAAGAGAGCAGGATTGAGAAAAAGAGAAGAGAGACAACCAACAGAATAAAACAATGAAGTATTATAGCATATAAACAAGCACAAAAAAAGAGATACAGCGGGTCACTCTTTTTGCCATTTGTTACAGCTTGACATTACAGTTAGTAGAGCAAAAACCTCAAACTGAATGATTGATGGTCGTCACACCCACTTGTGTGTGCACCAAAATAAACCTCAAATGTGGGTTCATTCTTTTTCGTCATCCTTCAGCAAGTCTTCACTGCCATTTGCTTTCATTCTGGCTGATCCTCAAGGTGCGTGTGTGCATGTGAGTAATGAGAAAATTCACATCAGACACTGGGTTGGGTGTAATTAGGCTCAGAGGTGCTTGTTTTGCCTGAATTCTGGCAAACGAGATCAGTAGCCATGACATTAGGGAGACACAGAGTGAATCTCATCCAGAAGCACCACATACAAATGATACATATGCTTAAACTCAAACTGGATAACAAGGTATGTTTTGTTAAATGAAGGAGCACATGTTGGTGTTAATATCAGCACACTTTAAACATGATTGATCTGTATTTAGAATCAAAAACAGCTTTATTGCCAGGAATGTTCACACATATAAGGAATTTGTTTTTGTGAAAGAGCTTTTACAGTGCAACAGAAAAACACAGAGACAGGACAAAAAAAATAAATAATAAATATATTTTAATATTATAACAGTGCTCTGTAGCGTGGACCAGAAGGTAAAAGTTTAAAGAGGCAGTGTGCTGGGTGTGAGGGGTTCAGACTGATTTTGGCAGCCCTTCTGCTCGCCCTACAGTTCTTGGAGAGTAGAGAGGGTTGTGCCGGTGATTCGCTTAACGGTTCGAACTATTCGACTAGTCTTCGGAGGTCAGATTTGGTAGCTGAGCTAAACTAGACAATTATTGAAGTGCAGAGGACTGATTCAATAATAGACGTATAGAACTGTTTCAGCAGCTCCTTCGGAAGGGTGAACTTCCTCAGCTGATAAAGGAAGAACAGCCTTTGTTGAGGTTTTTTGACAATGGAGTCATTGTCTCAATTTAAGGGCTGATGATGATATTAAAGCTCAAAAGTCAACAGCAAGTGAATGACTACAATGAAAAACAATTCACTGATATGAAACACATAATTAATTGATATGAAAATTACCATCAATTTAAAATATGAGCAAGCTCCTCATTTGGTCTTATGTAGTACTGTAATTAGAGCTCAAACCTAGTAAATATTAATGGAAAATGAAGAGATCACTGACTTTAATATTTTTTTAATGGACTTGCCATTAATAGATATTTGAGTAAAATGGTTATGTTTTATTCTATGAATAACTGATATCAGGTCTTGAAAACATTAAGTACAAGGCTACCGGGCCACAAAAATGCTAAATTACTCTATATGCGATCTCACTTTATTGTTAGATTTCCCTTTAAAGAGCCCATATTATACATGAAATAGGGTCATATCTTGGTTGTAAGGGTCTCCAACAACAGTCTAATATGCATGCAAGGTCAAAAAACACTTTCATGGTCCTATAATCTGCATTTATTTTTACCCAATTATTCCAGCGACTCCCGTATGAATCGTCCAGTGATTCATTTGTTCCCAAACCCCTCCTTAGCGCGAAGCTAATCTGCGCTGATTGGACCGATGACAGTCTGTTGCGATTGGTCGACTGCCTTCAGTGAGAGAGTGAAATGCCCAACTACTAATCAGCAATATAAAAGTAATCACAGTTCATACACGCTCGATAGTGTAGGCATGGATTTTAGCTGCCAGTGGGTCAAGACGATGGACTTGAAAACACAGACGACTAACTATTTTATTGAGCAAAAACTCCAAAAACTGTTGAGGAGATCTAGCTTGTCTCACTCTGCTCTTTTCACAGACACACACACACACACACACACAAATATTGCCCTCGTCCTTGCGCGCGCACACACACACACACACACACACAAAAACACACACACACACACCTCCGGATGACAACGCGCGCGCGCACACACACACACACACACACACACAAACAAACACACACACATATCTCCGGACGACAGCGCGCGCACACGCACACACACACGCACACACTACTCCTCCACGGAGCTCCGTAAACAAAGCAGCACGCGTCGCGTTTTTAACGTGGCTTTGCACGCGATATGAGAATATAGCGAGTTAACCTGATACAGTACAAGCGGTTACAAGTAACAAATCACAACTAAATACATTTGCAAGCTGGAGTAAACGAGGCAACAACTTTAATCGCACGCACTTACACTTGAGAAATGGAGAAAGAAACCCATCCTGACGTCCATCAGTAAGTTACTCTTTACTGATCCTTCCTTTAACAAATGCCGATGAAGTATTATTTGTAGCATGTAGTTTCCAGAAGTTTCCAGTAGTTTCCAACTGCTTGGCTATAATGCTGAGGTTTCATCTTTGGGTAGAGACTCGATATAATATCCATCTGCAGTGTGACTTCAATCAACCGGCATGTTTGTGGGTGTGTGTGTGTGTCTGGGTTTCTGCATCAGAGGGCGGGGCCTCAGGTTTGAAATCTCCCGGGTTTGCGCGTGCACGTGAATAACTTGGTTTCGTTCGAACGTCATGGCGAAACACCTAATGACTCGGTATCAAGGCGACTCATTTGAAGCACTATGAGTCGACTCTTTTATAGATGAATCAACCGTTTTAAACACTGTACTCTTACAGATTTAAGCCTTAGCTGGATACTTCACTTCACTTAGAGCTGTGTTACACACTACATGGAAGGGGATTTTCAAAAACCCATAATATGGGCTCTTTAAGAATCCATATCCATATTCGTGCGCTTTGCACACTAGATGCAAAGCTGATGCTAAGCATCAACTGAACATTTAACTGGCGACGTTGTGGCTGGGTTGCTGGTTGCCTCGGCTGGGTCAGTTGGCATTTCTGTGTGGACTTTGCATGTTCTCCCTGCATTCGTGTGGGTTTCCTCCGGGTGCTCTGGTTTCCCCCATAGTCACAAAGACATGTGGTACAGGTGAATTGGGTAAGCTAAATTGTCTGTAGTGTAGTGTGATGCTTCAAAAGGATAGTTCACCCAAAAATTTAAAATCTGCCATCATTTACTCACCCTTCACTTGTTCCTAACTCTTATAAGCTTTTTTTTTCTCCTGTTAACCAATTTAAAAAATATTTTGAAAAACGCTTTTTTTTTTTTAATCTGGCACCCTATGACATCCATAGCAAGTTTATCCTACTATGTAAGTTAATTGGAGCCATCAACCTACAATCTTAAAAACTTAGGTCTCAAACTGAAATCTCAACCTGGAGGGCCGCAGCTCTGCACAGTTTTGCTCCAACCCAACTAATCAAGGTGTTACTAGAAACTATTAGGCAGGTGTGAGTTAGAGATGGTTGGAGAGTACAGAACTGTGGTCCTACAGGAATTGAGTTTGAGACCATTGCTTAAAAATATCTTCTTCACGTTTGATTTTGTGTTCAACAGAAGTAGAAACTCATAAATGTTTAAAACAACACAAGGAAGAATAAATGATGGGGTACTTCTCATTTTTTGGTGAGCTATACCTTTAAATTTAGATAATCCAACCCAGGCTCATTCTGAAAACATAGCCCTATAGACACCATTTTGAGGGGCGTAAACAAAAACAATGGTCCCAATGTAGTTCCTGTTTTACATTTTAAATTTCTTTAGTTTTCGAAAATACAAAGAGCCACATATAGATAAACAATGGTATTGTAGCTGTTTTAACATTAAGTTATGATTGTATTGCCACTTTTTACAGTTATGAAATAGTTTGATAACAAGCAGGAAATGTTCATGGGCAAATGACATGACCACATTGAAATGTTTTTTTTGCAGTTTTTGTATTCGAAAATCGACCAGAAGTTGCTGTGTATGCATTTGAGATCTCAAATTTCTCTCGTGAGTGTCACACCCTTCCCTAAGTCCAAACAAACAGTGTTTTAAATAGCACAGATTGACCAGCGCCTACCTACTTTCCCTAACCCAACCGACAGTGATTTAAAAAAGAAAGAGAAAAGTCCCTTGATTTTTACCACGTTTTCAGAATTTACCACATTTTCACCCTGTTGTTTACTTGTTTTATTTTTAGGCTTTTGTATTACTCGCTTTCTAGAACCTTTGATGGACTCGAACCACATTTTTGCAGTCAACTCCTATATGCATCTCAAGTCTGCCGACATACATAGCGAGCTAACTGGTTAAACTAGTAACAGCAGGAAAGTCGTACATACGGAGGTAAGCAGTCAACTGGTAAGCGCAAAAAGAAACGGCTTCATACCGCCCCATAGTGTTTGTTTTAGAGATAAAATGCAGCCTCACATAGCTCTCTCCAGAAATGTATATAGGGCTGCGTTTTCAAATTGAGCCTATTTTGAGATTATCATCATTAAAATAGACTTCACTCCAATTAATACCAATAAAATGTACTATAGTAAAACTGCTGCAATGCAATGAAGTGAAGATCAAATGAAAACTTGCGCTGAAGTCTCCAGCTTCTTATTTTTTCGCCAAAGAAAAAAGACTCACATAATCTCATGTGTCACAGCGCCAAGATACCACAATCTGCTGTGAAATGTCAGATACTTCAGTCTGAGCACAATTACTTCTCCTCAGACACTCCCAAAAACATTTTCTCAGCACAATGCTATCCGCTTTCATTTTAAATCCTTTTTACTGTATGTGTGCTGCATTTGTGTCTATTTTTATATTTGTTTTTAGCACAAACACTTTTGGACTATAGTTTATACTTAAATGAAGCACATCTTAAAACTCCATCAAGTCTCCTGAGCGTAAAAAAAAAAACAAAAAAACAGTAACATCCTCCTTTGGGTATTTATATTCGGTTTGTTTACCACTTCTTTTTTAGGCACTTATTTTTTCTGTCTCTCACTGGAAAAAAAGTAACAAAAATATGTCAAACCTTACAAACACACACACACAATCCTACACACAACCTCTCCACCTGCTCACCCTGTGACTGAGCAAGTCATCCATTTATACGCTTCACCTCAGGAAACACTGGGGGTCACTTACTCTCTATTACTTTCTTTCTCTCTATCTCTTGATTCCTGCAGAGTCTGTGTCATGACAGCAATGTTAATCTT
This sequence comes from Danio rerio, assembly GCF_052040795.2. NCBI lineage: Eukaryota > Metazoa > Chordata > Actinopteri > Cypriniformes > Danionidae > Danio > Danio rerio. The sequence goes on from NC_141028.1 coordinate 29,560,941, forward strand.
GTCCTGTGAGACAGAAATGATGACTGAATGAAAGAAAGAAGGGTGACACTGCAGTAATAAAGTCCTCTCACAGCCGAGGTCTGGTAAACTCTGAGGTGAAAAGTGAAGCGGTCATTGACGCACCTATTTTCCCCGTTGGAGGATTCACTCGGTGGGATTGGATCATAATTTTAGGATGAGGTTGATGCAGAAAGTGCTTGTTTTTGTGAAGGTGCAAGTTTCATTTGTCTGGTGTTTTGTCATTCTCTCATTAATCAACACTTTGGCAGACAGCTCAGCTGCACACAATGCAATTTGCTGGAAATAACCAATCACCAATATTGGAGCCATGAAACTTTTATGCATAAATATTCCAAAGTTTGAAACTTATTTCTCCATTCATGCATATCAATGGATGCAAACTTGCAAAATTCACCATTTACAGAAAACTAATGCGTAAAAAGCTGACTTCATTACACTTATAGTCTATGTCTGCCAACAAAAACCCCATTATAGATGCCAACTACACTGAATATATCCTCAATTTTACCTGCAGTCATCACAATCAAGAAATTGCAGATCCACAGCAGACTGTTTTGTGAACACTTTGACAGCATTGCCATGTTTATTTAATAGTGGAAATTCATTCATTTTAAATAGCTTCCTATTCAGACACTGACACAGTGAAGAAAACTCCCATAATAATTTCTCAGTTTCAATTTATTGTTGCACTGCAAGTACATAAGTTATATATAAAGTCAATTATTGCATTAGTAGAGAAGAACAGGTGCATAACTATGGAGAATGTCTATGAATTCTGCCAATATCATCACATTATTCACCTTTGTAGCAGTTTGATTGTAGAATGTATGCCATTATTTTACAAAAAGCACAGTTGCTGTGCACAGAATGTACTTTTAAGTGTTTTAGGGCAAGTTTGTAGTTGTTTAAGCTTCCACTATTTTATTTATGAAGCCTTACAACAGACATTTCTTCTGAAATCGAACAGTGGATCTGATGTGTGTTTCTATCATTTAAAAATAAAATACAATTTGGGCATGTGCTGCAATCTTTGGTCCCTTTAATCTAAGGGTGTTTTCACACCTGCCTTATTTAGTTCAGTTGAATCGCACTGGAGTTCATTTTCCCTCTTTATGCGGTTTGTTTGGGCAGGTGTGAATGTAGCAAGTGCACTCGAGAGCGCAACAAAAGTAGACTAAAAAAAAAGCAGACTATCGAGAACCTCTTTGAGGAGGTGCTATTGGTACGCTTTCAAACAAACCCTGGAGCAGTTTGTTTTTGGTGAGAACATGATTCGAACTAAAACAGACCCAATAGTATTAGGGAAAAACATTACCTGATGGATCGTTGGTAATATTTCCAAAAGATGACTATGTTGCAGTTTAGCTAAATTAAATCAGACCTCCTCCCTAAGTGACTTGTGATGCACCTTTGCCATTTGCCAATGCATTAAAACATTGTTTTCCAGCCGCGCTTCATTCTTAAAATGTATAGTTTGATGTATACAAACTATATAGTGTACTATGATCAGGGATAAAATCAGCCATCACAATCAGTCTACAGTAAAAAGCTACATTTTGTGCCTGCTTGCAGGAGTTCCATTGGTATTTTCCCACATGTTAATTCTGACCAATCAAAAAGCAGTTTGGGAAATACGTTCAATAACATTTGGCCAGTGAGTGCTGTGAATTTTGTCACATGACTGCATTTTAGTTCTTTTCAACTGGTTTGGACCAAAGCAATCAGCGTGGTGTGAAAAGGCACCCAAAAACAGTAGAAAATGCTACAATGTATCATTTGCTGCCCTTGGTCCGGACCAAACGAACAGAACCACAGATGTAAAAGCACCCTAATGTTTATTCCTGAGCAACACACTTAAGTTTCATAAAGCCTCAATCATAATACATGATTATAATTGTAGGTTGTGGCAGTCACTGTGTCAGATTATGCAGTTTAGTTGACTATGAGTCTTTAGTATCAATTTTGCCAGACTACACATTAGTTCACAAGCAATCATCACATGACGTGCATTCTGAAGAAGCTACATAAATTATAAATGCTGTGACTGTCTATCGATTGTTTCCACCAGAAACAGTTTGTCCCATATAGTATGTGTGTGTGTATTTTCTGAATGAAAACAATAGATAAGTAGAATAAATCTGTGATCAAGAGGCCATTTTGGAGCTTCAGTAACGGTTTTCTAGCAATGAATGTAAACAAAGTAGCCCTGCAATCACAAAAGCTAACATTGCTTTAAAATAAAATGACTGCTAAAGGTGACAGTCTTTTACCTTTATTCATATATATATATATATATATATATATATATATATATATATATATATATATATATATATATATGAAAAATTAATTTACCAAAAAAAAAAAGATTTATGAAAATGGCTATCGGATTTATTCGTGTTGCAAATTAACAATTGTCTTCTGCCGCACACAGTCTCGCACACACAATTGCACAAACATAATTACACACACTGGTTCTCTGTGAGCTTTGATGAATTATTCACATCACACTAGATAAATCAGCAGGACTGAATGAACAGGGTCTAGTCAGCTGACCACACTCGAATCATTTTAACTGAAACCTAAACCAGCTGCAGAAACCTGAGATTCCCTCTCTGACCCAGACATCAGACATTCCAACAAGCAACAGTTATTTGTCACACTTAACAGCCTGTGAAAACACACACACACACACACACACACGTGAATGCAGCTAAACATCTTTACAAACACAAACACACAGAAATAAAACTCATTCTGACAAAACAGGCTTTAAAAATCGTATGTAATGGAAATCTAGAGACACAAATTGATAAAGCGTAACAAAAGAAATGATTAAAGGTGTATTTTGGGTGGGAAAAAGCACTTTATGAAAAGCCAAAATCTCAAAATTAGCAGGTGCAGGAATAAACTGCAAATGTTCCACCTCAGACTTTACAAGTCAAAAAACAATTAGCACATTCTCTCTCTTTCTTGGTCCCTGCCTCACTATTCTGATTAGTAAATCATTTTTACTGAGGGCTTCTCTCTTACCTGAAATCTACAGGCTAATTAAAACTTGCTCTGGGTATCAGGATGGGCAGATCTCTGCTTTTGACAGACACACCGCTATTTCCCCTTCAACCATTTACACTGGCAACGGCTTTCAGATCCAACCAGTAAGAGTGTATCAGTACAGTAGACACACGCAGTGCTCGGGTTAAAGCACTCTTGCACTAACGGCGGATCCAGGACCTGCACACAACAGAGCCAAATCAAATAAACTACTACATTCAGTGGTGATTCACAAAGGATTATTTCAGCAGCCAGTATCAGCGGGGCATCTGTGTGTTCCTAAGCCTTTTGCTCCCGACAACATCCTCCCTCATAGCGAACACATAACCAGCTCTGTTAGCAGGAGAATAACGGCGCACTGTGGCCTGAAGGGAGTTATATCAGCCAACCACATCAGCCAAGGCAATGCAATTACTGCGGAAATTATAGTTTGCAACTGCAAATTCATATGGCCGCATTCTGCAGTTTTCATTTTTTGCCGCTGTTCTCCATTTCACTCTCTCTCTCTATCTCCCAGGGTGATGTGGAGGATTTATAAAGTGTTTTATCTTATTTGGTGCAATTTACTGCAAGAACTATTTGAAAGGGAGAAAGTTATGAAGTTTGTGTGAAGCATTATTGTACTTTTATGGATTGACTCCCAGGTTGTACAGTCAAGTCTGATTTTTGTCAATTTTAATGAACGAGTGAGCTGGATCACAACCAATTTGAATGATTCACTCAAGAATAAAGATTTGTTCAGTCCAAACTCTATGAAATGTACAATTTAAATCACAAAAAGTTAAGGAAACTCAAAAAGTTGAGGAAACTGATTGCAACAAACCATTTAAGTTCAACTAATCCTTGTGAGTTCTGTGAACTTAATCTATTTGAGTAAATAAAGAAATTTGTGCACAGTAAAACCCAATAAATGAAGAGAACTCAAACCATGCGAGTACTGTAAAACCCAATAAGTTAAGGCAACTCAAACTGTTTGAGGAAACTGATTGCTACAAACCATTTGAGTTAAAAAAAAACAAATCTATTTGAGTACTGTGAGCTTGCTCCATTTAAGTTGAAGTAATGAGATATTTAATTAACTCTACCTTCACACTGAGTTCAAAACTCTTTTCAAATTAACAGAATTAACTTTCAGTGAATTGAGCTAACTCATTTCATTTGATAAAGTCAACTGTTGGGTTTTACAGCTACTCTAAGAAGTATCTAAAAAAAGTAAAAAAAAAAATGTGATGGTTTTTCAAAAATTTACAAATAACTGGTATTAAAAACTAGAAAACTGGAACAAGGTGATTTCTTCTCAATTTAGCACATACAACTTGTTTTGTAGGTATAAATTAAAATCAAATCGCACTGGATTCATACTTTAGTTTTTTACTAAAAACAGTTCATGTTTTAGGTAATTCTTCATTTTAGGTCACTTTGTGAACTCAATAAGTATTTATGCTATCAAACTCTATTTTACCCTTGCAAATCTGTGTTGTTTAATGTAATAGTAAAATACAGGCCTATTTGGGTTGTAAATGTCTTTTTCAAGGTGAGCCAGGGAATAAATTTAATGATTCATCTGAAAGAAAAATAAAACACTTTATTGATAATTAATCGACATTGAATGACAATCAAACTAGGGTACATAAATGTTATAAGGCTATTTTTATTTTGTGTTTCAGTAAATATAGACCTATTTGGGTTCTTGTCATTTTATGAGGTAAATCAGAAGAGTATGAAACACTGAACGAAGATGAATGTTTTAGACTATTGGCCTAATAAGGCATAACAATAAGACATTATAAAAATATGTCATATATTTATATTTAAAAACAATGCCGACTTTGTGACTAATGAAAGCAAAGGAACTGATTAGGCAAAAATGGCCTCTCAGAAAAAAATATTTGGAATTGAAGGAGTTGGTGATCTGTGCCCGTGACGGCGCATCCCAGATGCGCGTGCCAGCTCTGTGCGCCAGGAGCACAGACACCTTCCTCTGTTTTGCGCCCTTTCCATCCGGACAAAGCTGATTTTACATGAGTAAGCCTGACTTTTACATGCCATACACTGCTAACGCGTTAATAAGAAGACGAAACACCGTTAACACGAATACACACCCTCGCTCTCCCGCTCGCGCACACACGCAAAAACTCCCCACACTCGTTGCCCCTTTTTACTCTATAGTATTATTTCTTTACCCCGCTTGATACAAAATAGCCCAGCTTTATAGCTCCCAGGACGATTCTCAGGTTTACACCCAGGCTGTAGACTGCCTATTAAGTTTCATTGACCCGCGTCCGGTCACGATCAGAATGCATGACTCACTAAGCAACTGTCATGGATCACTAAAACAGACCAATACCAGTTTATTTTACTCAACGGATCAATGATATTCAACTCATTGATATAACAAACACCGCTCAATCCGTTGTAAAAAAATTAAATGTTAAGTACGCGTGGAAATAAGAATTAAACCACGTAAATAAAAAAGCCCCATACCTGTTGGCGCGGTAGTCCGGATTATTGCCCAGCAGCAGAAAGAGGTCTCATTGCCCTTCCATTATGATTTATTCCATCCACGAACTGGAGATGCTTCAACAATCCGCACCAAAGGATCCCTTCTGTGTCTACTCTGTCAGAGTAAGCTAGAAAGCCCCAAATACAGAAAAGAAGTTCAGTCCTCTTATCACTGAAGCGCCCGATGTCCCCGCAGGGCGTCCGGGTGCGCGAAGACGCAAAGTTCCTTCTCTCACAGCGGCTCAGATCTTCATCTCAACTCAACGGAGAGCTGCGTGAAACTTCACATCAACGATTTCGCTCCTGGTTTAAAAATCACACAGATGTTTGTAACGGAGCCCTCATCTCGCGTAGTATCCCCTTGGGCTTGTTTTCCTAGTGTTTGTCCGAGCTGGAGACGCGTTCGCGCTCTGTGCAGGATCTGCCGGTGCTGAAGGCAAAGGTCTGGAGCTGCGCTGCGCTGACTCGATCCCTGTGCTCTCCAGGGATGTTCTGAAGAAACGCAATGAGCGGTGAATCAGCGCCACTCAGCGGCGTTTGTGACAGCTGTCCTGCAGCTTCTTCTCTTTCTGAGCTCACGTTGTTTCTGAATATTTTACAGGTTCACCTGACTTGCATTAATTCTGCCATCTAAATGCACAGGGCCACCTGAGTAGCCTTAAGACTCGTCTAAACCTGCCTCTAAACGCCCAAATAAACTTCAGGTGTGCATATGACTTATAAAGATGGTGAAAAAACAACAATATTACCCGCTGAAAGAGTCACTGATTGAGAATTTATCTTATTTATAAATATTGATTTAAAAGGTGACTTTTAAAAAAATATTTCTGGAATCAGTTTATTTTATGGTCTCTTAAAACATGTTGGGGATTATGTTACATTGAAACTGCAACTAATTTTCAGAGCATTGGTAGAATTTTATTTAAATTTTTTTTACTTTACTTTTTACCAAAAAAAAAAAGTTCAGCTACATCTGCCACTGATCTAACATCAGGGGCAGATTTAGTGATCTTGAGGCCCTAACTAATTCCAGCCATAGGGTCCAAGTCCTGAAATGCACCCTGTCTATATTTATTTAATTTTTAATTATATTGCTGTTATTTTATACATCACTCAATCTTCTTTTCGACATTTTAAATGAATGCAATCTACATTTTAAATTATTAGTTTTCTTAAAATAAATTTACAACTAAAATAAATTAACATGTATTTTGTATAAATTTTGCTCCATGATGGATATTTTATTTTGTGATATTTTAATATTATTACATAACTTTCCATTATTATTATAATATTATATTCGATTGTATATTAAATAATATTTAATTACATTAAAATAGTATTTCAAAATATCTTTAACTCTCACCAGGTGAGTGAATCATTCAAAATACAGTAGAAAACTATATAGTTTATAGGTATAATTTATACGTCTAGATATTTATTGGAGGCCCTCAGATTTGCCCTAACCGGCTTGCAAGCTTATTGGTTAATCTGCACCTGTCTAACACGTGGTTTTTACTGAAAGTGTTGTAAGAAAATACTCCAAAAAAAGGTATTTGACATTACCAAAACATACAGATCACACACAATACATTGTTCTCCTGCTTTTCTATTTGATCCTAAGCTGCATAATATGGGATCGCCCAGTCGTAAGTCACCTGTGAATCTAATTTCTTCCTAGTTTTTTTTTTTTTTAAACTGAGGGTCACTACATGGCTGTTTTAATGTACAATTTGAAATGATTTCCACTGAATAAAGCTCAATGTCTTCAACATGTAGTGCACTTTTTGCGCTAGGGTCTCATTTTGGCACCAAAGAGGCATTTGATAAAATAACCCCCCTTCAGATGATGAAGATAGAGTACGCTTGGCTTGATCATCCGAGTGCCTCCTCCACAGCTGAAATTCAATATAGAAGTCACCAAGAATGATACATGTGTTGGACTTTTTAAGTGATTTATAATGCTTGCAGTGTGTAGGGTGGACAAGTTGCCACTGGAGTCATAGAAATGTTCGGTGAGGAAGTGTAAGAAAGATACGAGGAGAAAACAGCGAGACATTTGGCAGACATTGTTAAAAGCCTTTCAAAAGGCACTTGCTGTTGTCGATACATTCGGCCTGAGTTTATTACACCTGAAAGTAACTAATGCTCTCCATTACACTTCAAAGTGAAGCTTTTCAGAGACATCCAACCATCTCTTCTCTCACTCGCCGTCTCTTCCCATGAGGCTGTAGTCTGATTTGAGATCAGTTGGAGATGCTCTTCCTGTAACAGCATTAGATGAGGCTAGAAGGTCTCAGATCAGCAATAAAATCAAATCCATCTGTTGAGTCAAAGTGGGTTTTATGGGCTGATCTCTCATGTGGAGCCTCTGAGAATACCTGAATCTGAGAGAAAAAATGAAGTGTCAGCCATAGTTTAAAGCCTATAAATCTCGCCAGACCAAAACAGATCTCTGTTTTTATGTTGATATGCGATGTGAGTGGCGTCTGCTATCATACAGAATGATGTGAACGTGTGTGTGTGCGTGTGTGTGTGTGTTTGTTGACATGTTTGTTTGCTCTGCATTAGACTGTTTCACAGCAGGAGTGTGGCTAGACAGACACAACTGGGCTAAAGGCTAACAGGGGGTGTCGGGCTGGCTAACAGCTGTGTCTGGGGCAGGACAGACAGACATACAGTATAGCATGATAACAACATGAAAAGATTGACAGAGATTGAGGCCAGCTTTGGATCAACATACAAAAATATCATTATGATCAATATGGTGCAATCAATAGCTAACTTGTTGTTCTTTTATGCCTGGTTAGTTTCCTGCCAGCTAAGAACAGAAAACTGAAGCTAAAACTCTCAAAGGCTCACCAAAACTTGACAGTAGAAGATTGGTAAAACATCGCCTGGTCTGATGAGTCTCGATTTCTGCTGCGACATTCGGATGATAGAATTAGAATTTGGCATCAACACCATAAAAGCATGGATCCATCCAGCCTTGTATCAACGGTTCAGGCTGCTGGTGGTGGTGTAATAGTGTGGGGGATATTTTCTTGGCATGCTTTGAGGCCATTAGTAGCAATTGAGCATCGTGTCGATGCCACAGCCTACCTGAGTATTGTTGCTGACCATGTTTGTGCCTTAAGGATCACAGTGTATCCATCTTCTAATAGCCACTCCCAGCAGGATAACACGCCATGTCATAGAGCGCGAATAATCTCAGACTGGTTTTCGACCATGACAACTAGTTTACTGTACTCAAATGGCCTCCACAGTCACCAGATCTCAATTCAATAAAGCACCTTTGGGATGTGGTGGAATGGGCAAATCTACACAAATCTAAACGCTATCATGTCGATACGAACCAAAAATCCAACCCGGTACTAGTAAGTCCTAGTAAGGTGTACCTAGTAAAGTGGCCAGTCTGTACATACTATATATAACTCTGCTAAAATCAGAGCTAAAATATAACTCAGAGCTGTATATAACTCAGCTAAAATCAAATTAATTTTCTCCTCAATAATGTATACACAGCACCCGTATTAACAGAAAAAAACTTGAGAACTTAAATGATTTTAGCAAATGGCTGCAAGAAAACAAAGAGTGAACAATTTAAGAGGGTTTGAATACATTTTGTACCTACTATAGTAGTTTTCACAGTATGTCTGATAATAGTCTGGGGAAAGTCTTATTTGGTTTATTTGGGCTAGAATAAATTTTTTTATGAACCATTTTAAGGTCAATATTATTAGCCCCTTTAAGTTATACATTTTTTCGACAGTCTACAGAACAAACCATCGTTATACAATAACTTGCCTAATTACTCTAACCTGCCTAGTTAACCTAATTAACCCAGTTAAGCCTTTAAATGTCACTTTAAACTGTATAGAAGTGTCTTGACAAATATCTAATCAAATCCCAGTCAGGAATCAAATCAAACTTAAAAGTGATCCCTGGGCCCATATGGAACCTGTGCATGCAGAATTCCGCAGACTTCTGCAGATATTTAGCCTATTCCAGGGGTCACCAATCTCGGTCCTGGAGGGCCGGTGTCCCTGCAGGGTTTAGCTCCAACTTGCCTCAACACACCTGCCTGGGTGTTTCAAGTATACCTAGTAAGACCTTGATTAGCTTGTTCAGGTGTGTTTGATTAGGGTTAGAGCAAAAATCTGCAGGACACCGACCCTCCAGGAACAAGTTTGATGACCCCTGGCCTATTCAGTCTATTTATTGACTTTTGTAAATAGGTGTAAATTTATTTTTGATCAGTTTTTAAATTAATTTCAGTAATATTATTGACTAATATGAAAATGTTCATATGATTTCATTACAATACAGTTTGTAAAGTAATATTCTTTGTCTTTTTGTAGAAACATTATATGAGACTTGCTTTGTTATACCAAATAAGTGGATCTAGTTTGGTTTGCACTGTGAACATTAAATAAAAATTAAAAAGGTATTATTTTTCATTTCATTTATTAAAATTTAGTTATGCTACTCCCAAAATCATTCCACATAAATTCGCAATTTTTTTACACAATTCTTCGCAGAAATAGCAAATAATGTCTGTAGAATCTGTCTGGCCCTAGTAATCACTGATTTTCCAGGGGTCACCACAGTGGAATGAACTGCCAATTACTATGGCATAGGTTTTATGTGGCTAATGGCTTTCCAAATGTATGAGAAACACCCACATTCATTCATTATGGGCTATGGCCAATTTAGTTTGATTCACATACTGCATGTCTTTGATGTGAAGGAAACCGGAGAACATGCAAACTCCACACAGAAAGGCCTCCTGTCCCAGCCAGGACTCAATCCGGTGACCTTCTTGCTGTCAGGCGACAGTTATAACCATTGAGCCATCATGCATTTCCCTATGCACAACAGTGTGTTATTAAACAAGTAAAAACCTGACACCCAGAGAGATTCGGAGAAACAGGATAACATTAGAGTCCAGAATGAACCATTAAACCGAGGATTACTAACACAGTATAATAAATGAACAAAATAAGAGTCAGGTGGAAGTAATCAAACATGGCAACAGAAAGGAAATAAAAGAAGATACAAATGATACAAGAGTCAATGGAAACTAACCAGAGTCCAAACTAAACTTGACTTTTAAATTACATTTTAGTTTCATGCATATATTTTTCCACAAACGTTTGTCAAACTCACTCTTTCAGACCTTTAATTTAAGCAAAAGGACAAACGGAGAGTGAAAATGTCATCGTAGACAGTTTAACCCCTGCAGTCAGACAGTAAAGGATGGTGTTGATGGTGGTGTGTCAACCCCTCTGTCAACACTCATCAGGGTCAAACTGCCATCCACAACACCTCTGCGCCAATATAGACACTTCAAATCAAGAGCTACACATGCAATTAATTAACCACGCAAACTCTCTGAGCCAGCCTTCTGCCTTCATGTACTTCATGACACAAATAATAAGACCAAAGCTGTTTGTCAGCTCACTTTCAGGCGGTTTCATTACAGTAATTTGATGACTTGCGTACTTAAACTAATCATATAAACAGCAATAATAATTCTATGCATGTTGGGATAACTAAAGTCAGACGAATAGAGAGAAATCACAAAAATAAATGAATATTTTCTTTAATTTAGATTCATTCAAGTTTAAAAATCTTTAAAAGAGTGTTTAAGTAGTTCACCTGCAATTTCAGTCATATGCTTTTATTACCAAATTATCGGTGTTATGCAATTTTTGCTTAATGTCAAGGCACCTTTATTTCTGAAGTACTTCCTCTCATTTTTCACAAAAGAGCGGGCACAGCCATTTATAAATCGAATGTGTCTGGCTGGTGTCATCTGCTTCCAGCTATTTTTAGCTGTACAAAACAGCTTGTTATGCTGCTTAAAATTGCATTTCTTATCAGATTTTAGTTGACATATTAATTATTCGCACACTCCACATATTGTAATAAAGCATTTTAATAAAACGTTGGAATAATAAAAATATTAAAGCTGAACCACCAGTATTGCTTGAGCTTAAAAATCTGCAATAAATGAAGGGTTATTTTCAAATCCAATTAACATTCAGAATGACTAACTTTGACTGGGCTAATAAACATAGATTTAGCCAATATCATTATATAGTTAAGATTTGACCATCAATAAAAAATGTAAGTATATATACAATAGTTTTGCTGAATCTGACTGGCTAATAGTTATGCAATATTCTGCAAATAAAAGCACTCGTACCGCCTCTTCGCCCATGTGTATTACTCCGCCCACAGACAGCAACAAGCAGAGGACACTCTAATATTGCTGCTATTGTACAACATAATGTACCTTTGTGGCTTTTTTAGTTTAGAGTGTGGTTGTTTACATTGTAACTATGCAGTTTATTTATAAGGATAGTGCCTATTTTAAAATGTTTATAATTTTAGACCATCGGAGTCCGTGCATCGGCCTCCATTAGCCTGAACAGACCAAAGAAATCTGCGCAGGACTAAATTTTGAATCCCGCTCCCGCCTGCACCCGCCAGGTTTTAGTTCGAACCCGACCGCTCCCGCTTATGTTTAGCATTCGTTGTCCCGCTGCCCGACCCGCTCCGTTTTCTACCCGCCACGCCCAATCCCGCTAATGAGCGAGAGGAGAACAAAACCGAAAACCACCCAGCTATATAGTCCAGACAGCCTATTACAAACTCTCTGTATAAACACACACACACATACACACACAAACCTCTCATTCGCGCACACACACATACACATACAGCAACAAACAAGCTAAATGCAGCATCACGCTGTCTCATTTACACACATACACACGCGTCCTCGCGCGCTCAGGAGTCGGGAGCGATATTGTTAGATCACCTGCTCCTGTCCAAAAATACACCAGTTTCCGACCACTCCCGCGCTTTATTCGGAAATTTATTCCTGCGCCAAAAGAAAACTAGTCAGGTCCTATGGCTCCTGCGGTAAAGCTGCAGAAATGCAGACTTCTAGACTAAAGAAAGTTACGTATGACGTTCCGCCATAAGATGACAGAGACTGCATAAAAAGTCCTTAAAAGAGAAAAACAGCATTTTCTCAGTGCAAGTTTCAACAGCTGAACAAATCATTATAAGGCAGGTAAGTGACATTCTGAGTTTATCACTTTCTTTTGTATTTTGCAGTGCTGTATTTATACCACAGAAACTGGTAGTGTTTGCTTTGCTCCTGCTTTTTCAGGGTTAATTATTGTAAATTCCCAATTGCAACAGAGAAATCTCTGTAGATTGCTGGCAATCCATGCTGTTCAACCTTATAATCTTAAAATGTGAGCAAAAATGACCTGTTTTCTCATCACTTTAAACATTAGAATCATTCAAATACTAGCTCTAAAATGATATTTGTGAAGTAGCAACGGATTCTGCTGTTCTGACGGTCAGCTCCAAATGTGAAGGAATTGTGGAAGAAAGTAGTTCCTCATTCAAAACGGTTTTTAAACTCTCCATGTTTCATTTTCTTTTCATATACACGATTGTGTCGTACTGTTGTATAAACGCAATATCACACTCGTAGCAGTGTGATATGGCTGTATATTGTAACTGGTGAGACACAAAGGCACTCGGTCTGTACAGCCATATGACACTCGTGTGATATTGCTCATATATATTTTTAAAATTATGTTAAAAAAACTGTTACCAGACAATAATTAGTTAAAGCTACTTAAAATGTTTTGTAATTCATAGTTTTACTGCTGAATTCAATTTATCAACCAATCAGTTAATCGATCAATCAATTAATCAATCAATCAATAAATAAATAAATCAATCAATCCCTATTGATATAGCATCTTCCTACAACCAAGGTTGACCAAAGGGTTTTACACCAGTATAAACAAATAATACAACACAATTAAATCAAACATTCTATTGCTTATTTTCTTATAGCAGTTAGTGACTCAGGAGTCTTGCCCATAAAATAAGTTAATCACAATTTAGATTGTTTCAGACAAGCTTTACTGTGGTAAAAAACATATCACAAGACCCGTTGACTATTATAGCTCAATTTAGTTCAGAATAATTTTAAACCCCAAAACATTTAAATAATGGCATTTGATTAAGGTGTGAATAAAATCATGCATAGTAAGACATTAATATGTGCTTTATTAGTAGTTATATGCAAGTTAATAAACATGTGAGAAATGGTCCCCATGTTAATTGCATTACCAAAGCTTTCATTACAAAAACGTTCCATGATTATTACAGTCCAGATATATTTTACTGAAGATTTTCTTAATATTAATTGCCTAACCTTTATTTTACATATTGTTAAAAGAGGAACTTTCCAGAACAGTTTGGAAACACTGACATCAATGTTGTCAAGTCGGTTCAGAGTGGATTTAATTCAGCTTAATAAGAGTTTGTCAATAACAACCTTTTTTTGTCTGTTTTTGAGGATCTTTTGAAGTAACATCTCATTTGAAATGAATCCCACAGAAACCCAAGTTTTAAAACTTTTAATATATTTCTAGTTATCGTCCTTGGTGAGAACAACCCGTAAATCTCCTGAGCTGAATGAAGAGAAACCTATGAAAAGCAGGATTGTATTTCTGCTTCAGCCCAATCAATGAGTTTAAAGGGAGGAAGGGGAGAAAAGTTCTTTGCGCAATTAATAATTCAAGCAGTGTTGTTGTGAAAACCTTCCTCGGTGTCACCAATTATTGTATTCTTACACCTAAGCCAAGCAGCCCCACCACTTGCTCTTCAGAGCATGCAAGTGAAAGTGTGAGATCAATCAAATCTGTTGCTTTGAGATTTAATTAATGTGGTGTGCATACAAACTGTTAAAAGATTTATGACAAAATTCAGAATCTTCACATGTACTGACATGCATACTTTCAGCTTCTAAAGATTTATTTTGATCATTAAAATGATCAGAAGTGACAGTACAGTGTCATGTTTGGTTTCTGCTCTTTAAATGTTAAGATTGTACTGTGTTAGTTATTTATGAGCTGCGTGGAAATGCTCCCTATCTACAATTTAGTGTGTTTATAGCTTTATTGCTCTTTATATTCATTCTTTATAGCCATACACATTAGATTAGTGCAGTTTCACTGCTGTCTGAATTCTAAGTGAAAAATTCTGTATATCTGAAAACGCATACTCATTTGAGAAGGTATATTCTGATGAAACAATTTTGCAACTGCTAAAAAAGCATATTCTATAAACTCTAAATATCTGTAGTGTGAAAGTAATATGAACTTATGTCCATATGTAATATATAATATGTAATTTGGACTTTGACAGGTAGGGTTTTGCTCACTTGTTTTGCTCACAATGTTTACTCAAAAATTCTAGTTTTACATTTATAATTAAAGGCAGGTTTACCTCAATACTCAGCTTGAGGACTAACTGGAAACTCCCCAAAAATAATATTTAAATAACGTATTTTTTCAAATCTAATCTGTTCTTGTTTGGATTTTTTTTTTTCAATTATTTACATGAATATTTTTTTATTCGTTTTAATGAATTTTCTGTTCATTTTATTGAATTAATGAATTTCCTGTTATAATTAATAAACAAATGTGACAATAGTGTTTTTATTCTTTATTTTTAAATAAAATGAAAAAGTAAATGAAAAGCCTGACAATCTACACTGTAAAAAATGCAGGGTTCCACACAATTCATTCATGTTGTCCCAACACAAATTGATTAAGTAAACACTTTTAACAAATTTATGTGGATTGAACGTAAAAATTAAGTTGTCCCAATAAAATCTCAAGAATTGTGTTGTTTCAGCTTATTATAAATAAGTAGTTTCAATGAGCAAAAAATAAATAAATAAATAAAATAAAATTTGTAAAGTCTATTAGTAACCAAATTATTTTAATCAATATAGCAAATGGCCAATGATATATTGTTATTATGATTAGTTGTGTATAATATATAAATTTGGCTAATTTTCATAAAGCCAAACAGGACATATTTTAACTGGGTAGGTTTGAAAAATTCATATGATTAAGATGACAATTTTGCAAAGAACCATGTATGATAACCTTGGGAACCCAAGATGTTCCCAAATTCCAGAAGTTTGACAAGAGGAGAAATGGTCGGGCCAACCTAAGTCTGTTTCACTCGAGGTTTTTTATCCTTCACTTCTGCCAATTGGTGAAGTTTTTTTCCTCGCCGCTGTCGCCACTTTCTTGCATGGTTCAGGGCCTGTAGAGCTTAAACTCTGAAAACTGAACTGACGCCGTTTCAAATCACTAAAATCTTCTATGTGAAGTTGCTTTGACACAATCTATATTGTAAAAGCGCTATAGAAATAAAGGTGAAGTGAATTGAATTGAATAACTTCACTGACACTGATAACAATATGTTTATTGTATATCAGTCTTGTAATAATCTACTTCAGGGTTTTTTAACAATGCGTATTTCAGTCAATGCCCTATAAAGGGTTAAAGGGATTGGTGAATGGGCGAGCAGTTTTAGATACTGTATGTTTACTCAATGGTTCATTGATTGTGTTCACCTGTGCCTGGTTTAGTACTTTTCACCTTGTGTTTCCATATCATCATTAGTTAATTCAGAGTATTGTCCATTATAGACTGAATAGGTAATCTTAACATGTCATGTGTGCTAGATATTCTATCCGTGGTTGTTTGTTTACTTAGTTTATTGATAAATTCTTGGATTTTGTTCACCTGTGCCCGGTTTAGTTTCTTGTCATCTTGCATTTACCATCAGTTAAGTCAGGTTATTGTCCATTATTAACTGAATATGTAACCATAACATGTCATGTGTGCTAGATATTGTTTCTGTGATTGTTTGTTTCTTCTGTTGTATTGATAAATAAAATAAAAATATTTAACATACTCAATATAATACATCAATACAAACAATAAATGAACGATGAGCTCCAAAATCAAATTCAAGTCTCATATTTGAGGTTTTGTAGACTAGCTATAAATTTGTTTACAAATAATAAAATAAATATAACGTTTTGTATTGCTTTGAAAAGTCTGCATTTGTAAAGCACTTCATACAATGAATTGTTTGTTAGTAATGAGCAGACTGTTCTCTGTCAGTAACATCACATTTACATAAATAAGAACATAATGTCTAATAACAGATGGCCAATCAAGAGGTTTCGTTTATTTATTAATGTTATTGCTTTGATTTCCAGGTGTTAAATTGAACTGGTTTAACCTCCAAACTAACAAAGTATCAAACACTAAGCTAATACAGAAAACAGAAAAGACACTCGTGATGGCTTTCATTTTAAGATGTTTTGTATACCGAATTGCTTACATTGAAAGTTATCTATCTCCCAATATCCTGCTGTCAGGTTTCACGTCCAGCAATATCTCACAATAATTAAGAAAACACATGGGGCCGGAAAGTGCTTCGGCAATTGTTTCTTTATTCAGCTTTAAGTGTTTACTCAAATGTCTTAATTTCTCAGAGAAGAGATTTCTAGGCTTGTTCCATATAAAACAAGAATCTGAATCAAATTAGAGCTAACAAGGGCTGTTTTAGGGTTCTAGACATTATTTTAATACCTTGTTGTTTTCAGAGAGGTGCTTCAGGACAGATTGTTAGCAATTGTCTAGCAATTTACCTTCGTTAGCATTAGCAACTCAGCCCAGAATAATCCAGTGTTGGCATGAACAATTTAACAAACCTCAGCACATCCCTTTCTGCCATCTGTCTTATACTCACCTTGTATTAAACACACACCCACAAACAAAAACACAGTGGAGTAAAGAAGCTGAAGCTGAAGTTTAGATATGTAATAAGAATATTACATAAAAATGTGAGTGTGTGTGTGTGTGTGGGGGGGGGGGGGGGGTATTTATTGTGATGTGTGATTTATTATTAGAACACTGCATGATGTAAAGCAATATAATCTTTGAAAAATGGTATAGGAATACAACTTGTAATTATTTTTTCCCTAATTGTTTACCTGCTCTTGCTTGTTTCCATCTTGTGTATTTAAGCTTGGGGTTTCTTAAATTTTTGTAAAGCCGTCTATGTTAAAAGTATGTTTAGATGCTTCAGAATGTTTATTAAAATCTATATTCCTTATACGTTGTGTGCTTTTCTGGATTTGTTTCTAAACAATATTTATGGGTATATAGAATTACATTAAATAAGGCACTCTATTGCTCATAATATATCTCCATTAAGATGTTATTATTGTCTTCTATTAGTTGTCCTGTAGGATGGTCGGGACATTTCAAGCTTTATGGTCAGGCTTCACTCTATACAGACCACAAACATTTGTAAAAGCACACACAAGAAAGCTGTTCTTTCCAAACAGATGTGTGTGCGCGCCAAGTGAGTGCTTTAATAGAGGAATGATGTGATGTGATGCACAGACAGATACTTCAGTTGCTGTCAAGATAAACAGCATCTCATGATTCACACACACAAACACACATGCACAGTCTGATACTGAAACGCTATCATTAAAGTAACCGATTTTATCTGAGACTGAAAGCCTATGTCTGTGTGTGTGTGTGTGTGTGTGTTTAAGAAAAGAATATGTTATATGTGTGTGTGTGTGTGTGTGTGTTTCAGACCGATAACTGATCATTAATGTTTTAAAATCAGTTACAGGAAGGTAGCATATTTTAGCATACGAGTTCACCGAGTTCCTTTCCGCTCATTCTTTTCCCTCATTAGTAATGATATCCAGGTCCTGTCGACAGTCACCATGTGCATGTCAAGATAAAGCACACTATTAGAAAACAGCCGTATAAAGAGCAGTAATGCACACACAGCTTTAGAAACCCACAAGAATTGCAGTTTTTTTTTTTTTTTTTTTTTGCCAGTAAAAAGTTGAAGAAACTTGAAATAATTAGAAATGGCCAACTAGCCTGGATATTTCATACTGACACTTTGTTGTTAAAAGTGTCATAGAATGCATAGATGCATGTTTGAAAATATTCTCTGATATCTACATAGTGGCATTTGGCTTAGGAAAGGGCAAAAAAATCTCCAGAAAAGATTTTATAGGCCCATCTATATTCTTAACAAATTGTCCCTAGAATGAAAACTCAGTGTTTACCTTATTTGGAAAGGTCATGAATATTAATGAGCTCTACTCTCCGCTTATGTCTCTGATGCTCACACAGCATGAGGTACTCTAAAATACACGTGCAAAAGAATCATACTTAGCTGTCAAAAAAGATTTGAACAAACTGAGTTGTCAAATGAGAATAGGTTCAAATCAGGAGCAAGTGACATATCTTTAACTAAAAAGTCTGCTCCTCTATTATCTCTTTTCTGTTATGTGTTGTGAATCAAATATAGACCTAGTTTATACCCAACAAATGATACGAAAAAAGATTTAGAGTTGTATTTTGTAGATTTAACGTACATGAAAACGTAGGTATGAATCAATATCAACCTCTGCGTAAACAGATGAGTTTTATAGTTATTTTTTTTATATTTATTTTTTTATAGTCAATTATTTATTGATATACTATAGGGGCGATGCAGTGGCGCAGTAGGTAGTGCTGTCGCCTCACAGCAAGAAGGTCGCTGGGTCGCTGGGTCGCTGGGTCGCTGGTTCGAACCTTGGCTCAGTTGGTGTTTCTATGTGGAGTTTGCATGTTCTCCCTGCCTTTGCGTGGGTTTCCTCCGGGTGCTCCGGTTTCCCCCACAGTCCAAAGACATGCAGTACAGGTGAATTGGGTTGGCTAAATTGCCTGTAGTGTGTGAATGTGTGTGTGGATGTTTCCCAGAGATGGGTTGCGGCTGGAAGGGCATCCTGTGTAAAAACCTGCTGGATAAGTTGCCGGTTCATTCCGCTGTGGCGACCCCGGATTAATAAAGGGACTAAGCCGACAAGAAAATGAATGAATGGATAATATTCTATAACTCAAAATTTCAGCTGAGCTGAAATTTCACAATAAGCACATTTAACTGAGTATTGAGGTAAACCCGCCATTAATTATAAATTTAAAACTAGAATTTTTTGAATAAACATTGCAAAGTGAGCAAAACCCTACCTGACAAAGTTCATATTACATATCAAAATATTCAAACAAACCTTGTGCTGAATAAACGTATAGTCTTTACAGAATTGTGTGTAAATAAATAAGGAGGAATGGAGGAGGGGGAGCACATTTATAATTGTTGTAATCTCTCCAGGAAATATTGTGGCTAATCAAAGGCTGCTGAGAACATGCATATTAATGATTAGATCATCAGTCTGTGACTGGCCTGTTTTTCACAAGGATCTTACACTCACTAGATTTAGGCTACATGACGGTATGTCATTTCCATGTACTGAACTCTTATTCAGTTACACCTATAGGCATATTTAGATTTTCATTTTAAACCCTCCAGTTTTTGTTTGATTATTTTTAAAGAAATATAAATATTTATAAACGCTTTACATGCACTGTGTTAGTTTCTTGTGTATTTTTTAGATGAAAAAAAGTCAATTTAGATTTAAAAAATTACCTTTTATTAACTTATATTCATAGATATATTGGTGACCAAAAATTATTCTAAAATACATTTCCCATATTCAACCCAATTTTGGGACAGAATTTTGTTATTAAAGACGAATTTGATAAAACATGCAACATGAATTATTTATTGATTTATATTTATCTATAAATTGAACATTTGGGCAAGTCAATTTTATAATTTTTTTAACATTCATTTATGTTGTTTTCTTATAAATAAACTAGCAGGTTTCATTAAATTTGACTGTTTTAAGCATTAATATGCTGTGCTGGAGATGCTGCTCTAAAACTACTCATCAGTCAAACTACCCTTTTAAATGAGAACTCTGTAAAAGCTACTACCTTAAGAGTAGGAGTACATTTATTAAAACAAACTTTTTTCACAGTAACATATATTACAAATAGGTGATTAAGTATTCATGAAGAAGGTTTTACATAAAATATTCAGTACTTAAAACAGTGCAAGGCTTTTGATGTTAAACCTTAATGTTTTATTACACACAACAGGCTGTCAAGAGTCAAAGTACAAAATTGCAACAAATGTACCATTGCACTAAGAAAATGCAAGTAATTTTGATTAAACAAATTAGCACCTCCTCAAGAAAAAGAAAAAAAAGTAAAGTTATGCCAGTCTGACCTCACAAGGAAACATACTTAAAAGTATTTTACGTTTTGTCAGTATAATGTTTCATTCGTATAAATTCACATTCAGGTTCAGTCAAACGAAAATGTACGATTTTAAAAAGGAGGCGTGGCACCTATCCTCACCCCTAAACTCAACTGGCATTGGGGCAATAAGCAAATTGTACTAAATTGTATGGATGAGGTTGTACAAACTCGAATTAGTTACTTAATCAAAAAGTTACAAATTGCCATGAGATTGCATTGGCTATGCAGTAAGTTATAGTATTTAAAAGTTGCATTGTGACAATTTTTGTATATTTTACAGTAAAAGCTCTAGCCAAACTAGATTACATTAAAGTTGCCATGGGTAATTTCCTAATTTCTTTCATAATTTGTAAAAAATAAACAGAAAAACATCACTTTGAATTGTATAAACTAATGCAGTATAACTTTTTAATGACTTCACTTTGGTAAGAAATATATTAAACCCTCACACAATGTTCTTACTTAATGTTAATAAAATAAAGTATATAGAATACTTTATGGATTGCATTTTGGATATAGCTATACCAATAGATGCCTGTAAAACACTCATTTTGTATGTGATATAGCTACACTTCTAACATTTATGTAAATTACACAGTATTTAACTGTAATATTGTATTTTACTGTAGCACAGTTATGCCAGCCTGCTCTCATGAGGAAATGTAATTATTTGATGTTTTGTCAGCTTAGTGGCTAATTTGTACAATCAAAAATATATATATATATATTTTTGCTCGTTCAAACTACTTATTTAAAATGAGCTGAAACAACATACGTCTTGAGATTTTATTGAGACAACTTAAACTAAAATTTTTATGTTCAATCCACATAAACTTGTTAAAAGTGTAACTTAATTAATTTGTGTTGGGACGACATGATAAAATTGTGTGGAACCCTGCATTTTGTTAGTTTATGAATTCACATTTGAGCGAAAATGTATGATAGCCGGAGGCGTGGCACCCAATACCACCCCTAAACCAAACCGTGATTGGGGGATAAACAAATCATATTAAATTGTACAAATGAGGTTGTATGAATTCATACAAATTAGCCACTGATTTAAAAAGTTACTAATTGCCTTGCGATTGCGTTGGTTTTGCAGTGTCATTGTAGTTTAAAGTTGCATTGTGAAAATTACTGCATATTTTACAGTAAAAATGCAATACGGTAAATACATGTACAGCAAGATAGATGATGATGTAAATGTAAATACAGTATTTTTGCTGTAATTGATTTACTGCTATTGGCGAAGTAAGTTGTTAACAGTGTATTGTCAAGGTATTTGCTAGAAAAAAAGTTTATAAGTTAAGTTTATAACCAACTGAGCTACTGTCAAGCTATTTGGAAAATGTAGTTACACTAAAGTTAAACAACAAAAATGATAATCACTTATTATTAATAACTGATAATAAATTATTTGTATACCAATGGGTTTAATACAGGTAATTCTCACTCAGAGAATATGATTTTTTTAATCATGATTAACATTTAAATGCTATATAATTTGCCTATTTAATCACTTTCAATTAAGAATTTTACAAGTGACAACCATTCTGTCTTTTGTATTGTGATGCTTTCAGCAGACTCATCCATGCTAATATTCTGCCTCATCTCGTCCCATTTTCACAGTGATCCACTATGATTTAACAAGGTGTGACAATTTAAAACACATCTACAATCTGAATGTCTACCATTGTGTTTGTGTGTGTGTGTGTGTGTGTGTGTGTGTGTGTGTGTGTGTGTGTGTGTGTGTGTGTGTGTGTTTGCATGCATGCAAGATGCTTCCTTTCTGCTCTAACAAACAGCAAAAGCATCTTTCCCTCCATTTATATGACTCATGTTGTTTGATATTCAACAAACCGCCTCCAAAAACTGACATAATGGCATTCTTACACACACATACAGATAGAGAGAAAGAGAGACAGAAAGAGAGAAGTGGGGAAGACTGGCACTGCTAAAATACCAGCATTAGCATATGAAAGCTGCATCTGCGTGTCTGTTTATGTCTGCGTTGTGTACGGCGCTTTGCTGTGTGTAGTAATATTTTACTCTGGGCTGAACATGGCTGTGCGTGAGTCACATTGAGCTAAAGGTGAAGTCTCCTGGGACTCCTCAAAAAGCCTGTCCGCTCACACACACACATCGACACACTCAGACAGTATAAACCATGCCAACATCTGCCTGACAAAAGGGCATTTGTGGAGGATAGACATTCATCAGCATACCAGGCTTATGTCCAATTATTCTGGCATCAGGATCATGTAATTCATGGCTTCCTGAGTCAGGAGCTGGAGCTGTCCACTGCACTGTGGTGCTGAAATCCAACAGGAGGCGCCTGCAGGGTTTTGGCATGGTCAAAGAAAGTGTATGAGAACCATGAAGGGAAAAGCTTCTCTTCATATTAATATTTTAGGGTAAATGTTAAATGTTTTATAACCGCACAAAGAGAATGGTGCCCTAACTGGTTATATTTCTTTTTGTAGTTCACAGACTTGATGTGACAAATGGATTTTAAAAAAAAGTGGAAATATGACTTGCTTTTACTTTCAGTCACTTTGACTCAGGATCACATACTGAGATTTATTCACCAAAAAGGATGTCTCAGACTTTTCTAATTGTGTAAAAGTTTACTGCAAATGGTCTTTTGCTTTTGCGATTTATTTTAAAAATTTAATTCAGGGGTGTCTAAATTTTTTCGTATGAAGTGCCAAAAACCAAATTTTACTGACAGCTGCCGGTCAAAGAAAAATATACCAAACTAGATTACATTAAAGTCGCCATAATTTCTTTCATATTACAAATAAATGGAAAAACATCACTCTGAATTAGATTAACTAATGCAGTATAACTTTTTAAATGATAACTTATTGCAATAAAAACATAAACATTCACATTTAAAACACAGTGAAGTTCAATGCTGAATACACTAGTCAAGCAGAATCTGCCTTTGCCTTGATTTGCTCAAAGTCTCAGCATTGTCCACTATCTGTCGGGGGACAGTTTGTACATTTTAAACTAAATTACAGCATTTAAGTTTAAACATTTGGTCACACTTTTTTTTTGATGGGCGTTTGTTGAATTTAAGTTACATTGCATCTACATGCCAACTTATTCTCATTAGATTATAAGTAGACTGTTAGGTTGGGGTTAGGGTTAGTGTAAGTTGACATGTACTTGTAAAGTTTCTTATAATCAGTTAAATGTCTGTTGAAGGAGCAGTATCGACAGTCTACTAATACTCAAATGGACCATCAAAACAAAGTGTTACCAAACATTTAATTTAATTAATGTAGCTTAATAATTAAACAAACAAAGAAAACATGACAATCTCTAAACCATCTACATCATTCTGCCTCTCTTCTAAGATAGGATGGTGTGCCAAATCAAAGGTTACCATGGGCCAACTTTGGCCCGCGGGCCCTAGTTTGGGCATCTCTGTCTAAGTGGTTTAATGAACAACCAGATCAAAATATCAGTTTTCTCAGTTCTCAAAAACAAACAAACTAAAACATTTCGGTGAAATATTCTTTAAGAAAAATATTGGTTTCTTAAATTTTAAGTGATCTAAAGAAGAATAGAAATGTACGTGTTAAATATTCTATCAAAAATAGTTAACATGTTTTTGTAGGTTTTATTGGGGGGCATTAACGTAAAATGTTTACTGTTTTTACTTTATTCATTTTACATTTTACATTGACTTAGGAATCCAAATAGGGTCAATTTGGCCCCCCACATAGCATCTGTACCCAGAAATAAAATATTCAATTTAATTCAGGTTTATTTATATAGTGCTTTTACAATGTAGATACATAGAAGTTTTAGTAAATTGAAACTGTGTTAGTCCAGATTTCAGAGTTGAAGTTCAGTTTAGTTCAGTTCAGTGTGGTTTAATTTTCACTGCTGAAAATCCAAACACTGAAGAGCAAATCCACTGATGCGCAGCTCCACAAGTCCCAACTTAGCAAGCCGGTGGGGACAGTGGCAAGGAACAAAACTTTACCAATTGACGAGGTGGAGGAAAAAAACATTGAGAGAAACCAGGCTTATTTGAGGATAAACACCGCTGGAGGCTGGAGAACACTGGACGTCCATCGTAGAGAACTCCAGGTGAGAGTAGGTCACTGACGGGAGGTCAAGCTGGCCCACGGAATCAATGCGACGACTCGTCTGTGACTGTTGTCATTCAGGAATTAGTCTCATGCACTCCACTCCTCCATGACCACCACAGCATCAGCTCAGGATATGGCCTGGTCCAGGATTGTGGATACCTTGACATAATTTCTTCACAGGTCTTGAATTGCATCAGTAACACTGCATAATCTCTAGAGGCCTCGGGATGAGTATCCCAGGTGGAAATAAGGAATAAAGAAAATAATTAGCATAGCTGATGTTCATAGTGTATTTAAATGAGATGCACGAATGAAGTGCTATATTATAATGAAAGTAATAGTTATATAGACAAGCATAGAAACAAGCATGTAAATCATATGAGTATTTCTAACAAAATGTGTCCCACAGGTGGTTTGTCAATCCTACTCACCTGTGTGGCGCACATTTATGGATCATACTGTTACAGTATGTGATGAATTGAGTGTATGCTAGACTAAAAAGTTAGGTGTTTAATCTAGTTTTGAAGTGAGAGAGTGTGTCTGAGCCTCGGACATTATCAGAAAGGCTATTTTAGAGTTTAGGAGCCATAAATAAGAAGGCTCAACCTCCTTTAGTAGACTTTCTATTCTGGGTACTACCAGAAGCCCTGAATTTTGAGATCTTAAAGAGCGGGTTGGATTGTAGCGAGGTTGGATTGTAGCAAATATAACATGATGGCAGACTATCTGTTCAATTGCTCAGGATGCTGCCTTTCCCTAGTTATGATTCCTGCATCTCACAGGCTTTCCACCGCAAAACTCAATTTCATTTAGACACTAATCTCCTAATATCGTTCCTTTCATATATCCGTCCTTCTATTGTCTCATCCTTCCATCACTGCATCCTCCCTTCTTCTCCTTATCCTCTCATTCTGCGCGTTTACCTAATCCGTCTCTTGTTCTCCAGCTTGTGGCACGAGGCGGCTGTTTCTGCGTTCCGGTTTCTCCATAATCCAAAGCATTTCAGGAAAAAACAACTCAAATCTGGGATTAAGTTTTTGGTGGCCTTGTGGTGGAAGACAAATCTCTCTCTCGCTCACTGTTTATCGCACTGCTTTCTTCACAAAAGCAGCTTTTGTACTTATCAGGATAAAATCAAGCGAAGGCATTTGAAAGTCTGGGGGGTGAAACGTACACACACACACACACACACACACACACACACACTCTCTCTCCTGTGGGACTCACATGGGCAGCTTTTAATAAAAGAAGATGCTAGTGGACTTATTTTCTTATAAGAATCTAAAACAAAGAGCACATTCATCCAGAGATCAGATGGATTATCAAGACAAACAGACCATTTCATTGGATAAATTGGTTGAAACATGGGACTTTTAAGATAACAAAAGTTATGATCTTAACTCTCAGCTTGTTAGGGGAAACATTCAGATCAGTTTGGTCAACATGCTCAAAAAATATCAGTTAAAAGCAACAGCATATGAGTCAATGAAATTATATTTGTGTACATATTAAAATTAGTGCTGGGCAAAGATCAATTTCATCCAAAATAAAGGTTTGTTTTGACATAATATATGTGTGTGTGCTGTGTATATTTATTATACATATAAAAATACACACATGCATGTACAGTTGAAGTCAGAATTATTAGCCCCCATTGATTTTTTTTTTTTTTTTAAATATTTCCCAAATTATTTTTAAAAGAGCAAGGAAAATTTCACAGTATGTCGATAATATTTTTTTCTTCTGGAGAATGTCTTATTTGTTTTATTTCGGCTAGAATAAAAGCGTTTTTAATTTTTTTAATTTTTCAATTATTAGTATCTTTAACTTTTTTCAAAAGTCTACAGAACAAACCATCGTTATACAATAACTTGCCTAATTACCCTAACCAGCCTAGTTAATCTAATTAACCTAGTTAAGCCTTTAAATGTCACTTCAAGCTGTATAAAAGTGTTTTGAACATTGTTATTAAAATATTATTTACTGTCATCATAGCAAAGATTTAAAAAAATCAGTTATTAGAAATGAGTTATTAAAACTATAATGTTTAGAAATCTGTTGAAAAATAATCTTCTCTTCATTAAACAGAAAAATAAACAGGGGGGCCAATAATTCAGGCGGGCTAATAATTCTGACTTCAGCTGTACATAAGGAATATAATACACACACGTCTACAAAAAAAAACAAAAAAAAAAAACATTTTGTTTAAGATTTGACTATTCATCATTAATCATTGCTCAGCACTAACTAAATTGCAATTTTTACATTCAGTCACTTGAAAATACATATTACTATGATGAGCTTTATGCAAAAAGCCTTGTACTTACGAGAATAAAATAGCGAAAAAATTACTTTGTAACTAATTAATTAATTAATTAAATGTAACTATTTGTTAAATGTTGTTATTAACCGTGTTTATATCCTACAAAAGATATTAAATTTCTATTTTACTGTTATTTATATTATTAATGAAAATAATAATTTGGATCATGATAAATACTTAAAAATATGGAAAATATATTTATTTCTGTTTTGCGAATAGCTTAAAGTTTAGGGGTGCAAGAAATGCATTTGCTATTGTGTTATTCCCAGCAGACACACAACGTCAAAAGATGTTAATATTAGGTTAGATTTAGGTCACAAGCTTCTAAGACAATGTTATTTTGACATCCAAAACCGATGTGAAATGACGTTGATATTTTGTTCATTTTAGGGCGTGTTGGTAAGTGACCAAAATCCAACGTCGAGCCAACATCTTAAACAAACATCATATTGATGTCAAATACTGACATTTATTTGTCAGGTGTGGCAACCAAAATCCAATGTCTGATAGACTTAATATTGGTAACGTCCATACAACGTCAAGCTGTAACATCAATAGACCAATAATCCTACATTGGACATTGACGTCGGCCTGATGTTTGGTTCTGATAACCCAGTGGGTTCTATGCACAGCTAGAGTTTTAAAGCCAATGATAAACTTCCGGTGAAAGCTTAATGTGACTATTTTCAATTTCACAAGCTTGTTTTTACAGCATTGATCTAGTATGTAATTAAAATACATTTAGTGGAACAGACTTAGGCATTCATTTAGTTGTTCAAGTGCTAGCGCAGTCAGTAGCAACAGACTAGCACAGAAATTATATTGAAAATACCCAGGTAAAATGAACTGTCATATTTTAATGGTGGGGGGAAATGGAATTTAATGCAGTGTGTTTTTGTCCAATCTGAGACCCACTTTACATAACATCACATCACATAATCAGTGAAGATCACAGATTTTTTTTTAAAAATCTGATTTTAAACATGACAATTTTGTAATGGAAAGAAGCCATTTCGCTGCCTGGCTGAAAATTAAAAGTCTGTGTGCATATAGCCCATTTTCATTTCCACCTGAAATGCAACATCCCATAACATTGGGGTACAATGTCAATCTGATCTCATGTTGATGCCCTGTGCCTGCTGGGTTTCTTCTTTGGTTAAATGCATGACATTTACAGTTATTAATTTTAACATAAAAACATCAAAAAGAACTTTAAACTAGAACTTTTATTCCATAAAATAACCCAATATACCATTAAGCACTTGCAGACATAAAAAAAGAGTATTTCACAAACCTTTCAGGCTGCTTCCATTATATCATCTAGGTCATTAAAGTCACGGGAAAAAACACTCACGCTTTTGCACAAAACGCATAGTGAGAGCACTTGAGCGCCTGCCACTTCAAACCCTCAACTGTGCTAAAATGTCCAAAAATAATCCGTCTCCAGCTGTTAAAAGTCAACTACCGGCTCACTCACAATAAACCCACCTGTGTGGCATTCATCAGCATCAACACAATGCAACAGCCACGCTTTTTTATCTGCAGACATCTGTTCTCAGCCCTCTCTGCCTGCACTGCTTTTATGGATCTCTAATTTAATGTGTCCCTTCTGTTCTGCAGTATAATATCACACACAGCACTGCTTACAGCTGGATCATCATCACTTAACAATGGGCAATTATCTCAGCTCCAACCAGCTGCACTCTCCAAAGGACAAAGAGGAAATCCAAACTGTCCAAAAGCTGCTAAACAACACGTATTACTGAACTTCGGAAAGAATGACTTTTGCCCACCAATTAGCGGTAACCATATGTTGCCATGTTACTCATTTATGGAACTGTAACTGCTGTTGATATTAGTCTTTTGGCACCTCAGGGTATATTTCTAATAAGCACCACATAATAACATAAAATAATATGTTTAATCACTAATATGAAGTTATCATGCAACCTGTATGAAATACCAGGTACATTGTTCAAACATCTGGATCTGAAGCCACAGAATTATCAAAGAGAGAAAGAGAGAGAGAGAGATTGCACATCTGTCCTGTATAAATCTACTGCCACCTAGTGGTTTTCATTGTAGTTTTGTAGAGCAAAATGTATTATAGTTGTTTTTTCAACTGCTAACAAGTAGCTTTGCTTTCATTTAATTAGAATTGGTTATTAAAACCAATTTACAACACTATTATATTTATCTCAGTTCATTAAAACAAACTTCTGTTACAAAACACAACCCATTATCACAACACCATTCAATCTTAAAACCATTAAATGCATTTATCAATTGGAATTAATCATTATTACAATATTATTGATTTAACTGTGTTTTTGAAAACTGATGAAAATTTTGATTCATTGGATTGGAAATGAATTCAGTAATGTTCAACTTAAAATATTTATAATATTATGTCTAGGGGCCCCAACAGTGCGTGGGCCATTAGAATCATCCAACCTAGGCTCATTCTAAAAACGTACCGCTATAAACATTTATGGAGAGTGCCAAATATGTCCCAGGAGGTTCATTTTTATTTTATTTTATTTTATTTTTTTGGACTTTTTGTTTTTGTGAATTCAGCAGAGGCCGCTCTGTAGGTTTTTTGAGATCTCAAATTTCTCTAGCAAGTGCCATTTGCGCCTGCTGTTCTCACGTAAATCCACCAGAGGCCGCTGTTGACTGACTGACTGACCCACCCTCCTCCTTCCCTAAACCCAACTAATAGTGTTTTTAAAAGCACCGATTGATCCTCCCACCCACTTCCCTAAACCAAACCAACAGTTTTAAAAAGCAATCCAGAATGAAAAAGCCCTCGTCTGATTTTTTTACATTTTTCAGATTATACCACATATACCAGTTTATTTACTTGTTTATTAAATTTTTTTACTTTTGTCTTTGTCTTACCCACTTTCTAGAACCGTTATTCACCAAACTCAAACGCCGTCCATAAATACTTGTAAGAATCAGCTCTTTGGTTTAAATTATGTTTAAACTTTGGGGATTCGAATCAAAGATTCGAACATGATTCACATAGAATTATTTAAAGCTTACACTTAACTTAAGTATTTGTCCAGCAAATAGAACGTTTAGTGTAAAGCAATCCTGTATTATATTATTACGTGGCCAACAATAACAATATAAAAACAGTATCTAATTATTTAATAAGCAAGGTAGCAGTATCTGAAGCTGAGGCATTAACTTATAAAGCACACAACACACCAACACGGATCTTAAAACGAAACAAAAGTTTATTGCTACTCTATAACACAAAGTACTAATCTACGTAAAACAAACAAACGCACATACATACACACACGCACAAGCAGTTTGAGGAGAGTTTTGACTGAGTGGATTTAACTTCTAGCCTTTGCTAAGTTCTTAGCATTGCTACCTGAGAGAAACCATAAAAGCAGAGAATTTCGCTATTCTTTACTACTTAAACATAATTCACACCAGATTCAGTAATGGGTAGAAACCTTGTTTGTGCTACTTGCGTTCTGATGTAATTTGGTTTCCTCGACTGGTCCAAAGGGAAATCCCGGCGAAGCTGATTGGTCAGCGTAGCAACTTCAGTGACGTGATGGAATTCCCTTGTCGGTGAAGAGGGGTTTCCTTAGTCGGTTGCTAGGGATACGGATGTTGGACAAGGCGGCGTTCGAAGTCCTTCCTGGGTTCCTGTAGTTATGATGAGTTTCAGAGTTTGGATGTGTTGACCCAATGGCTTGTTATTGAAGCGGTTGCACAAGCAGATCGGGGGTCGAGCCGGCAGCAAGTGAAGGTCGCGGTCTGCTCCGTGATGTAACGAGGCTTCCGGCGAGGCGATGTAACGGCCACAGCACGAGAAGAGCGACGTCCGGGCAGCGACGGCGGTGACGACTGGCAAAGATGACCGGCAAAAGACGACGATGAAATTCCTTTGTTCAAAGTTTTATAGGCTTTGGTAGAGGCTGGGTCTACACAATACTTGTC
Source organism: Danio rerio (assembly GCF_052040795.2). NCBI lineage: Eukaryota > Metazoa > Chordata > Actinopteri > Cypriniformes > Danionidae > Danio > Danio rerio. Next base: position 29,592,011 of record NC_141028.1, read on the forward strand.
CAATCAGATAAGGTGCGGGGTGGAGTCACACCCCAATTCTGCCCTCTAGGAGGCCGGGTTGACACCTGGTGTGGGTGCTGCTTTGATAGCATAGTGGTTAAAATAAAGTCTTATAACATCGACACTTTTCATAGTATGGTTTCTTTATATAAACCAATGCATTTGAAATGTTCCTAGCTTTCAATCGATACCAAACATGAAGTATTTCACAAACATTCTGTAGATTTCATTTGTCACTGAGGGCTATTACTCAATAACTATCCATAACAGTTTTGTTAAACACATGGAACATGTACACACAAAAACCTACAGAAACATAAAGCAAACATACATTACTCAAATAAACTGTTTTACTTAAATGTCCATTAAACTTTGGAAGTGTTTCTGATCGCTTCTGTGTCTGCCTGAGAATGTGTATTCCTTGCAGACGCCAAAGGGCACGCGAACCAAAAGGTACTTCTCAAAAACCGGTTTGGTGGGTTTTTGATTGTAGAGCCTCTTATTGTTTTAAGGTGTAAAGTTAATTAACACGCAACTGTGATGTTGACTGGCTAGTTATCCTGTGGATTTGCCTTTTGCTGGGTGCCTGTGGATTGCTTTGAAAATGAAATCAATCTCAGACTCGTAGGCACCAACCAATCTTTTAAGGATAACATGGTCTGTGGCTTGTTCGGTTCTGTAACGATCCGTTGACTCCCCACATCCCCCATTTGGATGGTGATGTTCCTGGCATGAACATCGGCAGACACTGGAACAAGAGGCATAGGTAGAGAGAGAACAGACACACAAGACACAAACCACATTTCCATTCCATAGACTGAGTTCTGGTGCAGGTTTTAGCTTAAATTGTTCGGGTTAAGAACACAAGGTGTAGTGTAACATTGCCTGAAATAATTCAAATTTAGTTATTTAGCTAGTTTACTTCATGGCGAGTATGGAGTGGCGCTAGCTTCAACTTAAATAAGCAATAATTCTGCAGCAATTGACACTAATTTGGGAAAAGGAGTCAATCCTACTTTTAGGCCCTGTGCATGAATTTGCAGGAGTTCCCTGTAGAGGGGACTGGAACTGCAAATCAGTTAGGGAGAGAGAGAGAAAGAAGGAAATCAAGAGGCATAGTGATGTAACAAAACAAGGTAGGTTAAAAACCAGCAATAACAGTGTTGCATATGTGGAGTGGCTCCTCTCTTACTAGAGGTTGTTCTAGCAGTGCTGTAGAGGAGAAAGTATTAGTGTTGTGTTCAACTAGGTGTTCCCTAGAATGTCAAAGGTTATGTTAGTATGTAGAGGGTAGAACAGTTGATCTGTGTCAAGTTGTGGTCCTCCCCCATTTGTTGTTCAATGATGATAGAGCAGTCAAATGTTCATCCAGTAACGGAGGTAGCGGAGTTTGGCATGGGTCAGGAAGGGTTTCAGGACTGAACTGAGGTTTGTCGGAGAAGTGGCAGACGACCCGAACGGCACTTTTGGGAGCCTAAGGGCTTTCATCTGCAAGTGTTTGTTGGTTCAGGTGATTGTTGCTTCTCCGCTCGGCGACTAGTCAGGCTGAATCTGCTTTTTCCTTTTCCCATTTCCTGTCCTCTTCTATGCATTTGAGAAACTCTTTCATCATCAATTTTACCAGTTCTTGAGGGTCAAATCCCGGTGGGGCATTTTCCTCTTGCTGGGATTGATTCTGAGCGTTGTCAGGGTGGAAGTTTTTGGAGTACCTTCGTTGACTCCTTGGACTTGATGATCCAGGTTTTTGATGTCTTCCCTTAGATGGTGACCAGCTTTTGTTTGACCCCCATTGGTTTCTTTCCCGGTGGTGTTCAGGTGAGCGTCGTTGTCCACGCGGTCCATCCCAGTGACTGTTCCTTTGTTTAGGTCTTGTGTCATCGTAGGAGTTCCGTTGTCAATTGGACGAAGACGCATTCCACGCTGGGGATGGTGGTCTCACGCTGTTTGGGCATTGGGCACCCTCTAGTGCCAGTTCTGGATTCTGGGTGTTAAAGTCAAGAACTTTTGCAGTTTTAGTGTTCTTCTCTAACACCATCTTTTGTTTGTCGTGGGCTTTCTGTGTCAAATCTCGCAATTGCTGGATGCTCATTGTTCGTGGGCATGCGAGGAGTACTCCGAGATGTTGGCTTACTGCAGGATGGAGGTTTCTCAGGAAGAGAATCTTAAAGTTCAGGTCTTCTTCCATATTCGGTTCGTAGCGAGTTCCGAAAAAGGCTTGCCTGAGTCGGTTGTAGTAAGCATGTGGGGACTCATTGCGAGCTTGTTTTGTCTCCAGAGCACTTAACAGTCCTTGATCTGATTCAGGGTTTGCAAACTCTCTGATGAGGGCTTCTTGGAGCAAACGGTAATCGTTCTTTACCTGAGCCGGCTGTCGGTCCAGGAAGCTGCGCACCTCAGTGCTGGATGTGGCTCGAAGCAAATACAGTCTTTCTTTATTAGAGACATTAGGTCTCATTTCCAGATGGAAATCAATGTCTTGCAAATAAGCGTGGACCTCCAAACCACCTGACACACTTGGATTAAACTTGCCAATGTTTCTGGCCAGCTTGTCAAGGTCTTTAAGGTCCAGACTGTATGACGATCTGTGACTGGCTATCACAGGCTCTCGTCGCTGTGGGGTAAGGTAAGGCTCTTCAGAAGGTGTTGGCGAAGATCTTCTGCATGGTTTCTCACCTCTTTCAATAGGTGAGAGCTCAGGAACAGGGGATCCTGTCCTGCTTGGCAGGGGCGAGGCTGGTGCACATCTTGTCTTTGGAGGTTCATAGCGCAGTGCATAGGCATGCCTGAGTTCACTGGCGGACTCCTCTTTGATGTCATCCACTTCCTGCATTAGTCTGTCGATCTCATGTCTTGCTTCGCTCAGGTGAGTTTCAAGGGCTTTGATTCTGGCCTTCTTGTCTCTTAAGTCCACCTTCGCTTCCTTCAGTAGCTGTTCAGCATAATCTAGCTTGTTAGCGACGTCAGCGTGGTCTGCTCTGGCTTGTTCTCTTTCTTCTGTGACGGCTGTTAGGGCTTCTTGTAGTTTGTCGATCTCCTCTGTGGTACCTTCATCCACCTCATGTGGTTGTTGAAGACGTTCCTGAGCCTCTAGCTCTAGCTGCTCGGTGCGGGCTTGCAGGCGTGTCAGCTTGTGTTGGAGTTGGGAGGCGTGTCTGTCACTCAATTTGAGGGTGGCTATGAGTGTGTGACTCAAAGTACCAGTGATTTTGGCCAGCTCCTTGTGGTTGAAGCTTTGACTTGGGTCTTGCTTCATGATGCTGTCTATGTTCTCATCCAATTGGTTTTGCGTCAGGGGCTGCAGTGTTTCGGCAGCTTTAGGGAGGAGACTGCCTGTTACAACGCTCAGCCATGTTTCCAGGTCCTTCCAGTGGCCAACAGGATCTTTGGAGTGAGCCATGTTTTGCGGCGGGGGGAGGACTTAGGATTTTAACTGACACAGACCTTGAAGAGAGATAGAGAGGAGAAAGAAAAAAAACAAGGTAGAACAATGCAAACAGAAAAGGAGAAATGTTAATGTGCAATGTTAAGTGTGTACTAATGTTGAGTTAAGTGTGGTTCTCTGGAACTGTGGTCCTCTGGTGGGTACGCGTGTCTAACTGGTAGTCTCTGTGGAAAGAGTCAGTAGCACAGACACAGTGAGAGAACAAAGAAAACAAAAGTGATAAGGAGACTAAGGAGTAGGGTGAAAATCTGTAGTTTCCACTTTCCTAGAGAGAGGGTTCCTTTAGCTTTTGTTAAATATAAAATAAGATTTCTAAATACCAGGACTGAAGTTGCTATTAACTTTCTTCTGAAGTGACAGAAAGTAGGACAACAATAACAGTATTGGCTTCTGAATAGGATTGACTCCGTACACCAAATAAATTGTTTCTGGATGCGTGTTTAGAATTGGATCTAACGACGCCTATCCTCTTGTTGACCTGATGAGTGAGAAAGGAGGGGTGAGATCAGACAATTTTAACAATTAAAAGTGTTCAAGTGTCCCAAACATCTATTAAATGTTTCTAAAATTCTCTGCTTTTTGACTCTCACAAGCACAATCCTTAAACCAGCATCAATAGTCCAGTAAAAGAAGATAGTTGAAAGAGATAACAAAGGAGTTATTTTCTCTTAGCATTAGGTGTAATTAAGGATGTCAAAACAATGGCACTGTTGAGTTGATACTTCAAGAAGTGTTGGTTTTATAGTGTTGTATAGTAACCGCTTAGCCTACGTAGTAGAAAAATGTAATTTTCCTTTTGAATTTTGGCTAATTGGAGGGCTACTGCTCTAAGACTAGGCTCAATGATGACTTAGGTTGGTACTTAGGTTGGACTGTCCAATTGCATCAATAAAGCAGCAGGGGGAGCACTGTCTGTTAGCAGGCTTAAAATAACTAAATTTAATAGACTAAATTCAATTTTGAATTGAACTTAACTTTAAATCTTTAACGTGGTAATAACTTTTATAAGTTATCATTAAGATTGATAAGAACACTTATGACTAAATTAAATGATTAATTATTGCTAAAATGATAAAGCCATGCATAAATGAACCTTTAATGAAATTAAAATTTCAAAACAATGAAGTTGGTTAGAGTAACATTTAATGCAGTTTATCATTAAATTAAACAATTATAATTCATTTAATCAGTGAGTCTTATCCGTATAAATAAACAGTTATAGGAAATGGGTGTTCCTAGATGTTGATGAATGGAAAAAGTATTTATACTTGTACAGGTCAGAGAGCATTAATTTATAAAATAAAACCAACAGCTTATGTGAGTTCAAACTGATTAAATTCAACCGGCCAGGTACAGCAGGAAAAACAAAAATAAAAATAGTAGTGATTAAACTCAGCAGTTAGATCGTGCACACTTTGATTAACTTTGCATTTGTTAACTTTTCCAAGGTGAGTAAAGAGAAATAACTGAGATGCAAGAGTTATTTCAAACATCAGCCATACAATGCATTTAAGACCACTAAATGCTACGTGCTATCTATTAGCCTTCGCTGCTACTGGAAATGCATAGACTTCAATGCAAACGCGTTAGCGTTAGTTTAGCTTAGCTTCACGCTATGCTCTTTGTTTACAATTCAAGCTGGCGCTGGCGCTGGCGGGCTGCACATGCACTCTTGAATGTAATTCCGGCAAGTCTCTCTGTACTTCCGGACCAAGGTTGCTGCTATGGCAACGACCACAAAGTGGAATAATAGCAAATTTCACAGTATCACTTGAGATGACGGCGCATCTCACACTGTTCAAGCAAAAAGCACTAGTTAGATTTTCTATCTTAACAGTACTGAACGATTCTCAACTTATGAAAGTGAGATAAAATTAATCAACAGGATTTCTTAGATTAATACAAATCGTGACAGAGATATGGGGGATCTCAGCACTCTGTGTTAAGTCTGTCTAGACTGCAAACACATCCGTGGATTCAAACCACAATTTCAATTGATCAATTTCAAAACTTCTCCTATAAACTACGCTAGGCAGCTCTCTCTGAGCACAGCGTTTTAAATAATTTACTAAGTCTTAGCAAATTACAGGGCAACAAGAATTTAGTTAGCTATGCTAAATCGGTTACCAGGAGAAAACACAGCTGAGTTTCCAGCCGGGAATCGCGGCGTACGAAATCATACTGTGAAGGCCTTATATAACGTTATGAGATAAGCACAAAGGAATACGCTTTGTCTTTCTCTACATGCGCTTTAGAGCGGCTTACAGTTTGTCTCGGCGGACAACTTAAATGAAGTTTTACTTTCTTAACAACAGTAAATGCAGTCAAGCAATAAAACAAATGGTACCACAATGAAATTGTGCAGTAGCAAAACTTTTGTTCCCTCTAATCTATTCTTTCCGGACAAAAATAGAAAAGAATTACAACGTGATTTCTGGGTTTTGTGCTTTAAAAGTTAGATCTGCGTGCCCGCATTCTCCACCACTATGTAAGAATCAGCTCTTTGGTTTAAATTATGTTTAAACTTTGGGGATTCGAATCAAAGATTCGAACATGATTCACATAGAATTATTTAAAGCTTACACTTAACTTAAGTATTTGTCCAGCAAATAGAACGTTTAGTGTAAAGCAATCCTGTATTATATTATTACGTGGCCAACAATAACAATATAAAAACAGTATCTAATTATTTAATAAGCAAGGTAGCAGTATCTGAAGCTGAGGCATTAACTTATAAAGCACACAACACACCAACACGGATCTTAAAACGAAACAAAAGTTTATTGCTACTCTATAACACAAAGTACTAATCTACGTAAAACAAACAAACGCACATACATACACACACGCACAAGCAGTTTGAGGAGAGTTTTGACTGAGTGGATTTAACTTCTAGCCTTTGCTAAGTTCTTAGCATTGCTACCTGAGAGAAACCATAAAAGCAGAGAATTTCGCTATTCTTTACTACTTAAACATAATTCACACCAGATTCAGTAATGGGTAGAAACCTTGTTTGTGCTACTTGCGTTCTGATGTAATTTGGTTTCCTCGACTGGTCCAAAGGGAAATCCCGGCGAAGCTGATTGGTCAGCGTAGCAACTTCAGTGACGTGATGGAATTCCCTTGTCGGTGAAGAGGGGTTTCCTTAGTCGGTTGCTAGGGATACGGATGTTGGACAAGGCGGCGTTCGAAGTCCTTCCTGGGTTCCTGTAGTTATGATGAGTTTCAGAGTTTGGATGTGTTGACCCAATGGCTTGTTATTGAAGCGGTTGCACAAGCAGATCGGGGGTCGAGCCGGCAGCAAGTGAAGGTCGCGGTCTGCTCCGTGATGTAACGAGGCTTCCGGCGAGGCGATGTAACGGCCACAGCACGAGAAGAGCGACGTCCGGGCAGCGACGGCGGTGACGACTGGCAAAGATGACCGGCAAAAGACGACGATGAAATTCCTTTGTTCAAAGTTTTATAGGCTTTGGTAGAGGCTGGGTCTACACAATACTTGTCCAATCAGATAAGGTGCGGGGTGGAGTCACACCCCAATTCTGCCCTCTAGGAGGCCGGGTTGACACCTGGTGTGGGTGCTGCTTTGATAGCATAGTGGTTAAAATAAAGTCTTATAACATCGACACTTTTCATAGTATGGTTTCTTTATATAAACCAATGCATTTGAAATGTTCCTAGCTTTCAATCGATACCAAACATGAAGTATTTCACAAACATTCTGTAGATTTCATTTGTCACTGAGGGCTATTACTCAATAACTATCCATAACAGTTTTGTTAAACACATGGAACATGTACACACAAAAACCTACAGAAACATAAAGCAAACATACATTACTCAAATAAACTGTTTTACTTAAATGTCCATTAAACTTTGGAAGTGTTTCTGATCGCTTCTGTGTCTGCCTGAGAATGTGTATTCCTTGCAGACGCCAAAGGGCACGCGAACCAAAAGGTACTTCTCAAAAACCGGTTTGGTGGGTTTTTGATTGTAGAGCCTCTTATTGTTTTAAGGTGTAAAGTTAATTAACACGCAACTGTGATGTTGACTGGCTAGTTATCCTGTGGATTTGCCTTTTGCTGGGTGCCTGTGGATTGCTTTGAAAATGAAATCAATCTCAGACTCGTAGGCACCAACCAATCTTTTAAGGATAACATGGTCTGTGGCTTGTTCGGTTCTGTAACGATCCGTTGACTCCCCACATACTTTTAGCTACATAATTCGCGATCTCCAGAAATTTATATAGGGCTACATTTTCAGAATAAGCATGTTGAAATTGTCCTAACTAAAAGAAAGGGCTAAACCCATAATGTGAAAAGAAGTCAGGGTAAGGCAGAGAAGGAAGTATTTTAGTTTGGAGGACGGTATAGTTTTCTGCAGCAGGAAAGCTTTGTACTCTTACACAGACAGTTCTGTTAATGCAACTGTTTATCAGAAGTTCCTTCAGACAAATGTGATTCCTTCTCTGTGTTCATCTGCCAGCAAGTTTAATGCAAGACAATGACTCCTGTCTCACAGCAAAAGAAGTAAAGCAGATCTTTGAAGGCGAAAACACTGAATTAATGAAATGTCTAACTCGGTGTCCTGATATAAACCTGATTTAAAGTCTGGAAAAATCATTGAGTGCTATCACCTTCAGAAAGTTTAGTTGTAATCATTCTTTGTGCTACAATTGTCTATTTTCTGTCAATGTGGTGTGCTTTCCACAAAATTATTATTATTATTATTATTATTATTATTATTTTATTGAAGGGCTTGGTTATTTTGTAAAGCCATGTCTACTTCCTTGGTATATCCCCAACCAAAACCCCTTGAATGATGAAGATTACATTATTTATGTGAAAGTCAAGTGTTTTTAAATTGTTCTCTAATTGTTATCTCCACCATATGTATATATCCCAACATACCATAGTCTCACACAGGACAAATGTGGTCTCAGATATTGTAAAATAATTGACTGTTGTGTCTGTGTTAATTAAAACAGTTTAACTCTAGTTGACACATTTCACATGTTGTTTAAATTATTTTGCCACAGATTGTCTTACATATGGAGATAACATGCTTGTATACATACAGTGAGTAAAGTAAGTACTAAATATGTCATCATTTTTCTCAGGAAATATATTTCTACAAGTTGACTTGAAAATTTAATTAATAAAGCTAGTCATTAACAACCAAAGTACACATACACATAAATGTGTAATAAAATGAAATGACAGAAAAAGTATTTAACACATGAAGAAAGAGAAGTGTAAAAAGGCATGGAAAGCCCAGACAGCAGCTGAAATCTTCTCTCATTGTAAACTAATGTTAGCTGCTTACATTGTAAAAAAACCCTGGGTTCCAGAAAATTCCTTCATGTTGTCCCAACGCAAATTGATTAAGTTAACTGAATTGTTTCTTTTACAAATATAAATAGATTGAACATAAAACAATTAAGTTATCCCCAAAACAAACTCAAGAACTGTGTTGATTTACTACATTTTAAATAAGTAGCTTGAACAAGCAGAAAAAAACAATTTTAAGTGTTGGTCCCAACACCTACATTACCAAGATTACCACAACACAGCCAAGAAAACGTTCACCTGGTTTCAGAAAACAAAAAGATGCTAGAATGACCTCAGATTTTCATTCATTAATTTTCTTGATGGCTTAGTCCCTTTATTAATCCAGGGTCGCCACAGCGGAATGAACCGCCAACTTATCCAGCAAGTTTTTACGCAGCGGGTGCCCTTCCAGCCACAACTCATCTCTGGGAAACATCCACACACGCATTCACACACACACATTCATACATTAGGGACAATTTAGCCTACCCAATTCACCTGTACTGCATGTCTTTGGACTGTGGGGGAAACCGGAGCACCCGGAGGAAACCCACTCGAACATGCAAGACAACATGCAAACTCCACACAGAAACGCCAACTGAGCCGAGGCTCGAACCAGCGACCCAGCGACCTTCTTGCTGTGAGGCAACAGCACTACGTACTGCGCCACTGCTTCGCCCCGTCTCAGATTTTGTAATGCTCAATCATTCCATTGTTCATTAATTTTCTTTTTGGCTTAGTCCCTTTATTAATCAGGGGTCGCCACAGCAGAATGAACCGCCAACTTATCCAGCACATGTTTTCTGCAGCAGATGCCCTTCCCCATCACCCACCACCTATCACTGAGAAACACCCATACACTCTTACGTTCACACTATGGCCAATTTAGCTTATTTAATTCACCTAAAGTGCATGTATTTGGACTGTGGGGGAAAACGGAACACAAGGAGAACATGCAAACTCCACACAGAAATGCCAACTGACACAGCTGGGGCTCAAACCACCGACCTTATTGCTGTGAGGCGATCATGCTACCACTGCGCCACCATGACGCCCTCATTCCATTGTTATATCTTTTTTTCAAGATCATTTTGTTTTGTAACATCACGTCACACTGTATACAAATATAAACTCACAGCTATTTCATTCGCCGTTCATCCTTTTGAAGAATTTAAATCGTTGATACACTGTTAATCAGTGCAATGCACTTTATGTTGATGGACAGTACTAGATGGTTTCCGGTAACCTTATATATGTACGTATCACATTAGACAATACTGTATATACATATGCAATAACTGAAAACATAGAGAAAACCTTTGTCTGCATGCAGCAGCACTTAACTTTTGTGATGTTTTCATTCTTTGCAAATGTTTTGTTCTGTTTACTTTCCCCGAGGATGGTGCCAGTTCTGTCTCTGCATTTCACATTCTCTCTGCATTTCATATCTTAATAACATCTGCCTGAAGCTGAACAAAGACATTTTTCAGACATTTAAATTGATAATTGCAATCGAATTGCTGAGAGATATATGGATTGTATATTCTTAAGGGAGATAGAGATGAGAAAATGAATGTTGATGATGAAAACAAACCGAAGAAAATAAGGTTTTGTTTGTTATTATTGACTTTATCACTTCTTACCCACTGCCACATAGCATAATGTTTTAGAGACTAATTACAGTATGGCTTATTGTTGAAATGTTTTTGCAATTTGTTTGACTTACTATTTGACAGTTTAACTGGTACACTGCACATATAGGGGCGGTATCTTTTTAAAAGGTACAAATTTGTACCAAAAAGGTCCATATTAATACCTCAAGGGTACATGTTAGTACCAAAAAAGTATAAAAGTGCTTTTATTAAAATTTGTAGGCACTATTATTAACATTTGATGTATCAATATGGACCCTTCAGGTACAAATATGTGCCTTTTGAAAAGATACTGCCCCAGTGACAGCTCGCGTACCTTTATTTCTGAGAGTGCACAATACTTATCATTTATTTATTTTCCTCCGACTTAGTAATGAACTGCCAACTCATCCAGCACGTTTTATGCAGTAGATGCTTTTCCAGCATTCATGACAGTATTTATTTAATTTGGGTGACACTGTGGATCAGTGGTTAGCATGATTGACTCACAGAAAGAAGATCGCTGGTTTAAGCCCCTGTTCTTCCCCTGTTGGTGTGGGTTCACTCCACTGTGGTGACCCCTGATGAAGAAAGGAAAATTAAAGAGTTATTTATTCAAATTTGTTAATTAATGAAAATAAAGGAGTTAATTTATAGTTTGTGTTAGCTCATGGTACAATAATAACAAGAACAATTTTGCATTTAAATTTTGAACTATAATCAATAAATGCTGTATAAGTACATTCATAGTTTATTTGTCGTTCATTCATAGAACCTTATTATAAAATATGACCATTTTTTTTTTTGTCACATTCAACCATCCTCCATACATAGCGTTTTATTAAATAAAATTAATATTATTACATTTCCCTTGAACATTTCACATAAAAATTGCTATTTCTGTGCATAATGTATGAATGTATGAGTATTCATAAGCTCCATCTCTTGAGACAAGAAACTTAAAACAGAAGAATATGCAGAGAATATTATGCAAACAATCAAACAAACATTCCTTGGTGTACTTATTTGTTTAGATGGGAGTCACTTTTGAACAGCCTTGAAATCATCTTGAGTTTGGTGTTATCAAGCCTAAAGGAAAATCCATTAATAAAGGTGTTTAGACACGTACAGTAACAAACGTACAGTAAAGTATGCATCAAAAAGCAATTTCGCTCCTGCGTCAGCTTGTAATTACGCTAGACTGCCTCTAGATGTCACTAAACTCTCTTATTTTTAAAAAAAGATGAGAATTCACTGACGGGGACACCCAAGAACACACTCAGGAGGAACAAGTTGTACAGACAAAACTGTCAGCAAGTCATCTTAACGTTTGTTTACCTTAAAAAATCTTCTTTTAAATAATTAGAAGAGCTTTCTTCTTCAGCACTACGTAGATCAATTAGTTACAGTGATAAACATGATGACGTTACCTTTAGAAACGCCTGCAAATGATGTTGCTACTTTCAGAAATGGAAGAGCAGATCTTCAGGCCTTGTTCATCATTGGATGTCTGCAAATCTGCTGTTGTTGGATAAGCCCAAAATGGACATTAGATTGAGCAAGTCAATTAGCCTAGCAAGAAAACAGAAAACAGGCGGTCAAAACCCTTATAGCCAACTCAACTGCAAAAGCTAATATTGCACTTTCAGTTAACACAATTAGGATATCTTCAATATTGTCTTTATGGCTATCGGTCAATAGCAACATACAACCTGTTTAATTAGAACATGACAATTTCCTGTTTTATTACTGCACACCAGGTTGTCATCTTACGGAAATATAAAGTCATCACATCACACGAGATTTTGTAGTTGTACTTACATAAACAGTGGTCAGCAAAAGCAGATGCGAGCAATAAAAAGTTATATTTTATTACATTTGTAATTATTAACTTGTTCAGTCGAATAAGCATTATTTTTAAACTTCTGTTTTAAAAGTTGCAGTGCTGCAGTAAACACCTTTTCATGGGGTCTCTGCATTTGCTGTGTAAGGGGAAAGTGGTTTATAGTATATTCATATATTCATGGTTTCTATGGAGGATTTTCCATCAGATAATCTTGGTTTCTCACTTGGGTAGAAAATAGGCTTGTTTAACTCGGCTAATTCCTTTTCAAAGCATCATAAAATAGGAGTTGTAAGTTATACAGTATGCATTGCATACTGTAGGTTATATAGACTCTTTTCAAATGATACAAAAATTCTTTAATTAATTGCAATGCAAACCACAAGCTAATGTTTATCAAGGTTTGGCTGTAAACCACAAATCTAAATTCACACACGTTATCTCCTTATTGTAAAATTGTAATTTGTATTGTAAACTCTATTACTTGAAAACTCAATGACAGTTCAGTTTTGATACACAAAAAGATCTTCATTGCTTTATTGTGTATCTTTGTTATCAAATGGTCACAAAATGTGACATACAGTTTCATATTTCAGCACATATTGCCTTTTAATACATCTTTTTCAGTTAAATCATGATTTAATGTGTGTTTACACTGGTAATTTGTAATTCATATATCTCGCAATAATGAAAAACACAAATTACTTCACATTGATCTATTTCTACACCTGCATTGAAATGCATGGATCAAACACTGAAATGCATGGGATGAATACTATGCTGAGAAACACCAGACATATTTGCATACTGTCCTTTTTGAGTTAAATCCTTTGTCCTATTGTTATTTGGTTAATTTGGTCCATGCTCATGTTCATTCACTCCAACCGCCAAAGAATGTGTGAAGCAGACTTTTCATCATTCTCTGTCTGCTATAGTGATAACAAAGGCTTCGTGTTCAGATTTAGTTGAATACACCAAACTAATTAGGTTTTTGCACATTGCAACTAAGATTCATCATAAAAACTTATTTAAGAATAACTTAAAATAACTCGTGTTTACAAAAAAAAACACACACTAAATGTTCATATACAATACAGTTTTTTCTACATTTTTAACAAAACACTGTATAATATCTTATAACACCAATGCCAGTGGTTCACTACTGTATATGATTCACTCACTTGTTCTCAGCTTGTTACGAATCGGATCCTCTCAAGTGAGCTTGGATGAATGAGTCAGTGAGTTATTCACTCAAGAAATGATTGGATTGACTTGTAAATGATTCATTCAAGCAGTTTTTATGGGCCATTTGACTGACATACAAAGAGATTCGACTTTTTTTCATTTATTTGTATTATTTGTCTTTATGTATGTAATTGCATTTGATCTACCTCTTTACTCTAATAAAAAGTGTTTATGATTCAATTAAAAGAGTCATCTCTTAAGAGACATTTGTTTATGAATCAGAATAAACTAATTGTGCTGTTTGTTTATGATCGTTTATGATTCACTAAAAAGAACCAGTTCATAAGAGTCATTTGTATGTAAATCATGTCTTAATTTTCATGATCGATTTCTGTCCTTTCCATACAAACTTATTGATTAACCTTTTCTGATTTGATTGATTCATTTGTTTAATAAATCAGACCAGGGTGGCGCGGTGGAGTAGGTAGTGCTGTCGCCTCACAGCAAGAAGGTCTCTGGTTTGAGCCTCAGCTGGGTCAGTTGGAGCTGGAAGGGCATCCGTTGTGTAAAACATGTGCTGTATAAGTTGGCAGTTCATTCCGCTGTCACGACCCCGGATTAATAAAGGGACTAAGCCAAAAAAAGAAAATGAATGACTGAATGAATGAATCAGACCACATATGGCCATTTATGATTCAATTAAGAGCCAGTTCGTAATAGCCATTTGTTCATAAATCTGAATAAACTGAATGTGCTGTTTGTTCCTGATCGTTTATGATTCACTAAAAAGAATCAGTTAAGAGTCATTTGTTTGTGAATCATGTCTTGTTATGATTGTTTTCTGTCCTTTCCATAAGAGCTTATCGATAAACCTTTACTGATTCGAATATGATTCATTTGTTCATGAATCACACACATTTGACTGTTTATGATTCAATTAAAAGAGTCCATTTTTAAGAGCCATTTGATAATTAATCAGAATAAACTAATTGAGCTACAGGTTTTTGATCGTTTAAGATTCACTAAAGAGAACCAGTTTATAAGAGTCATTTCTTTGTGAATCATGTCTTATTTTTCATGATCATTTTCTGTCTTTTCCATAAGAACTCATTGATAAACCTTTTTTTTTTTATTGATTCATTTGTTCATAAATCAGACGACATATGACCATTTATGATTCAATTAAGAGTCAGTTCATAATATTTGTTCATAAATCAGAATTAACAGAATGTGCTGTATGTTTCTGGTCGTTTATAATTCACTAAAAAGAACCTCGTCATAAGAAAAAAAAAATAGAAGATTCGACTCTTAATAATCCTTTATTCACGAATCCCAATGAACTGCATATGGTGCAGTTGGCACTCAATCAACTGGTCCTCCTTGCTCTTCGCCCACACCTCAACCCCCTGCCGCCTTTCATGCCAATGATGTCATTCTATCTTAACGGCTTAGGGGCGGAGCCACAGAAGGCAGCTCCGCCCTCTGAGCCAATCGCGATTGAGCACAACAGCTCCAGCAGCGCGTGTCCAGAGTCTGTGGGAGGATCTAACGGCAGCGCTCCGCTCCTCCACCGCCAGCAAACACTTCAACACACTGCGCCAAGCAAAATCGAAACCTTCAGCGCTGAAACTTCTGTCCGATAACAAGGTAAGAGTTAATTTATAAAGCACCGCGGGCTGGCATTAGCTCCGATTAGATACTGGATCAAGCAAGAGGCATTTTTAACGGCCAAACACTTCTGCAGAGAGCAAAGAAGTAGGTGTTGGCTTCAGAAAAGCGTCTTTTATGAAGATCAACAACTTGACGGGTTTCTTTAAAAGCGCAGAAAGCGAATACAGACCTGTTTTAATTGTGATCTAAGAGGACTCAAAAGCGTCGCTGAAGTTGCTGTGTGTTTCGTGGCGGTCACCACCTGTTTTCAAGCGCTGCTTGGTAGGGCAGTGTTTGTTTTTGGCCACAGCTCTAGATTCAGATGGATTTGGCTTGGAGTGAGACAACACCCCTGTTGAACACCCCACACCGTTGTTGTTAAACATTATTAGGTTATAAATTAGTTCAGAAATATCAACATAACCATAGACTTGGCTATGAACACATGCGATACCGTTCATTCATTAGTAAAACTTGAGGATGAAAGACCGCGCCTTGAAACAAAACAACTTACGTTAACTTTCAGTCTGTTTTTGAACTTTGCAGCACAAAGTGTGTGATGAATGATATCAGGCTAACTTACAAATGTGTGCACTATGCGTTCATCCTAAACTTTTAAAAAATGTCAGTGACGTGGTGCCTAATTTAAATGATTAAATCATTTTCTTGAAGGGACTATTCAAATTGCCACATTTTTTTCTAATGGCTGCTTACAGATACCTTTGAGGAAATACTGAAATATGCACTTACCTAAGTTGAATTATATACTCTTCCTAATTTATTTTTTAAAGCATATTTATGCTTACGTTACATTTGATCACGTCTCCCTGTTGAACGCCGCCATGTTGGTGTCACATGACATGCTTTTAGATAAGTTGCATTCAGGTCATATTTTGATTAATGACCATAACTAACGTTACAAGATTCCGACTAGTAAAAATCGTGATAATTTCTCACATTTTTTTAGAAGTGTGAACTTAGTTTCAGAGAGATTATGTAATAAGATCTAGAACATATTTATATAGTGCTTGCAGTTATTTATAATGATTGACTTTATAGGCCTGGGCCGGTAAAAGATTCTGACGGTATGATAACCTTGGATATAAATATCATGGTTTCATGTTATTGTGATTACTGCTCTAAAATATATTATTTTTAATTTTCTGAGTAAAAAACAAAATTTTTTCCCCTTTGTACAAAACATTTTATTTTGAGAAACAATTTAAAAAAAAAATTGGAGAAGTAAACAAGTTCATGTCGTTAGGAAAAGTATAGCAGAAAATTGGGCGGTTTTAAAACCTTGACTTTTCCAAACCGTGGTATATCTTGAAAATGGTTATGGTTCCATGCCTAGTCACTCACAGCCTTGTTTTCTTCAGTTTTAAATGGATGGTTCACCAATGAGTTGAATATCTTTAATTATGCTCCCTCATGTTGTTACAAACCCCTAAGACTCTCATTCCAGTATGTTTGTAACACAAATTATTATTGTTGATAAAAATCACAGAGCTCTCTGACCGTCCAGACAGCAGGCACCATGAAACATTTAATGCCTAGAAAGATACCAAGAACATGAGGGTGTGTATTTGATAGAAGAATTTTCATTTTTGTGTGATTTACTATCCCTTTAAACACAATATGAAGGAAATAATTTGCCCATTATATCAGTATATAACATATAGAAGGTGGCACTATGGTGTAGTGAGTAGCGCTGTCACCTCATAGCAAGAAGGTTGCTGGTTCGAGCCCTGGCTGGGTCAGTTGGCATTTCTTTATGGAGTTTGCATGTTTTTCTCATGTTTGCGTAGATTTCCTCCTGGTGCTCTGGTTTCCCCCTCAAGTCCAAAGACATGCGCTATAGGTGATTTGAATAGGCTAAATTGTCTGTAGTGTATGTCCTGGTCCACCCGGTTGGGGGTTAAGTGTTGGACTAATGACCCTCCTCATAATTATGAGATATTACGGAACACCAACATGGTGCGGCTAAATATCGACTTCGATATATGTAAACGGCCCAGGGAGTAAGTAGCTAACAAATAGAACAAGGCGTCAGTTGATTCTTTCTTTTTTGTGTGTGTCACGTTGTATCCTGTGTAGACAGTATCCATAAAAATAATGTTTTTTATTGTTGTGACTTGTGAGGCATGCCACTCACATCTGGTGTTGACATGGTGTAGGATCTTAAGATCCATACAGCTGACTCTGGTTTATGGACATTTGTATTATGAAAAAAAGCAACCATAAGATTAAAATCTTGCAATTTGAAGGGATTGTTTATGTTAAAACGTTATGTTATGTTTTATTTAAAAATGCTACTTTTTAACTTCGTAATCTGAAAACTAATTAAAAGTAGAAGGTTCCGTACAGACATTAGCTTATACATTATCCTTGATCATTCAATAACTTGTAATTAATTAACTGCTATTTTTATCTGTATAAAAAAACATTTAATAAGCCATCACAGAATAGATTTTCAAGAACCTGTTATTATCATCTGGGATTTCCTTGTTTGTCCTTGACCCAAGAATGTTTTGGTCAGAAACAGCTGCTCAGTTTTGTCGGCTACTGAAAGCGAAATGTTCATCTGTTTCATTTAAAAACTTGTTAGACAGGAATGATTCAGGTGTTTGTGTTTGAAGCAGTGCCTGTATGAAAACTTCCTTGCTTGTGTAGTTGTGTTCGGGAAGGAAGCTGCAGGAATTTCCGAGGTATTCTATCTGAGAAATACCACCTCCACATTAGGACGTTGTTTACATCTCCAGATATTTTTGGCTTTGATTCAAAATGTAAAGACCAAGCATTTCTGGGACTGCTAAAGAGTCAAGCATGAATTAAAATGACTCGCAGCCTAACTATTTACCAATTATTTTAGATTTTTTAATCTGTTGACTGTGAGGGTATATTGATTAGAATGTCTCAGTGTGCCAGTCAGGATAAGCAGGCAGTGCCAACAGGTGTGTGCCAACAGCCACAACACACTCTTTTTATGAGAGGTGCAGGTCGATATCTGGGTCATTATTCAGTTCAAACATCAAAGTATGGCTCACCCGTTTGATTCAGAAGCGGCCTTCAGGGCCTTAGTGGACATGAAGCTATAGATAGCAAGGTTTTGTGATGTAAACTCTGCCCATGCTAAATACTTGTAAAATAATAAAAACTGAGCTGACATTCTGTCTATTAATGAATTATTTATGTGTTTACTGAGTGTTAAAGGACAGGGAGGTTTGTTTGTTTATGTTTGTCTTTCATAGGCAGCATGTTTTAGAGAGCTGTTTCCTGCATGCTAAAATCAAGTAGTCCTCTGGGCCGTTTTCTTCTCCAGATGTGTTATCAGGCCGTTTGTGAAGTAGAGGAATGCTTGCTTCCACCCTATCCAATTTTCTTCAATTTGTAAGTTAGAAGTGTGAAGTTTTTTTTTTACCACCAAGTGCCATAAGTAATGGATAAAAAAACAAGTTTTAGACTTTTTATATTAAGTGCCCATGTTATGGAAAAAAAAAGTCTCGAACAACAGACTAATATGCAAACAGGGTCAAATACTTTTTTTAATTGTCTTTTAATATGCATTTTTATTTACCTAGTTATCCCAATGACTCCTTTATGTTTTGTTCAGCGAATAGTTTTCTTTTGTTGAAAGACGGCATCTATATTGGGCTATGGTAATTTCAAGACTGATTTGAATCCAATGTCTTTAGCTCTTAACATTTACTTGAGATATTACTGACTGGTTATGAGGATACCCATTGGGGGTCCATTCTTTGTAGCTCATTAAAAAAAATTTAAGATGATCTTTCAGATCATTGATGTTTTAACCCTGTGTGAACTGATATTTGGCTAATAGTTCTTCAAAAATGTTGTGAATCAGATTAAATTGTTGGGATGAATTGGTTTGAGATTGTGTTTGGTATGTGCTCGTGTTTGATGTGAGGGACAGGTCAATTGATATTCAAAAGCATGATTAGCAAATGATTAGAAGTATTAGCAGCTTAATGACATCATCTCATTAATTATCATTAGCCATTGTAGCAAAATTACAAAATTTGTTGTAAATGACAGAGTTTGTTAAATATGATATTCAAGAACTGTCCACATTTGTTTTGGGCTATTTGTACAGGCCTTTCACATTTTTTGGGATTGCATTCAAGTTTGTTAATCCCGTGGCATGAAGCCTCATTCACACTACAAGCGACTCGCAGCGGCAAAGCAACAAGTGAACACTCATTTAATTGGGCAACTTCCGGCAACTTCCATCTACGTCAGTGACCACGATCATTGGCAACCAGGTGGACATGTCGAGCAACGCGACTAATGCAGAGTTCAGACTGTATGATTTTTATAGTTGTGGTGTCACAAATGTTTTCTCACTGCATGACTATCTGGGGTAGTGTTCTTTCTGTGCTGTGTTTACACTGTAGGATGGATTGGCTACAGGGGGTTTCTCACTGCATGACTTTAAAATTTTATCTACACAAAATGCATGTGAGCTTGAACTACATGCCAACTAGAAATGGTGGATGCGGTTCTCCCGTTACAGGACACTTTCAAAACTAGGGCAGCTGAAGCTCCACAGAAAAAAAAAAAAATTAAAAAAAAAAAATATATATATATATATATATATATATATATTACAGTATTATCCCCTTCAATACATGTCTTATTTCTATAAAAATTTTGGATCAGTTTTTAAAACTATAACCTACCTTTTTCTATATTGTAGACAGCAACAATAAAAAACACACATCATACTCTGCATTTCAGTTATTTTATTCAACTGACTTTTTTACCAAAACTAAAGAGAAACATGGCTTCTGGTGTGTGACCCCCTATACTCAATCTGCGCTCAGGTCTCTTCTCTAGACCGCAACTCCTTGCAGCCATAACCAATCAAATATCAGACCACCGCCCAAATACCAGCATGAGCATAACCAATCAGAAAGAAAACAGTTTAATTTTAGAGCCAATTGATCATT
The DNA here is from genome assembly GCF_052040795.2 of Danio rerio. NCBI lineage: Eukaryota > Metazoa > Chordata > Actinopteri > Cypriniformes > Danionidae > Danio > Danio rerio. The sequence continues at coordinate 29,612,059 of NC_141028.1, forward strand.
GCTTTCATGCTTGATCATCTCTGATGCAATAGAGTAGTAGATTAATCAAATAATTGTGCAAATCCCTAAATTATAATAGAAAGAATCGCAGACAACTTTGTCCAAGCTATGTCTCAAAACCAAACACACATGAGAAGTGACATGAAAGCAATGCAAGGTCACGTAATGTATCTTTCGTTATTAACTAAGTAATGGAAAAAGAAGATTTTAGTGGGGCAAGAAATTTACTTATTTTGCTCACCTGGCTTTTTAAGAGAATTAGCAATTAATCCTCAATTTTTTTTTTAATTTTTGACCTGGTAGTGGTCATGCTCAGATGACACATCAAACAGGCATGCTCCTGTCAAATGTCCACTAGGTTTCCCTACATTTCTTGGGGCCAAATAAACTAAAATGAGTGCTTTTGACTTCTCCCCAACCTCCTGCTGGCCTGCAGATACTAGTGGATGCTGCTGCACTTATTGTCTGTAGGTAATCAGCGATGTTATTTTCAATCCGAACACATTTCACACAGTATGATTTGAATTGCAGACAGGTCCAGATATTTAGCATGCCAAATATCTCACAGGCGTCGGCGACTCATCTGCGATTCTCTCCGATGGCGTCTTTGATAGTTCACACTGTGTGAGTGTCACTCGCGTGAACGAGCACCATTTTGCATGTGATTTCAGGTATTTGTCTGCGATTTCTCAAAACCTGTGGTCGATCAGGGCTAAAATCATTCAGTCTGAACTCTGAACTCGGCATATGTTGAGAATCCTTTAACTTTATACAAATGAAGAGCGACTTTCTTGAGCGATAGGCAATAGGAGCACTATTAGAGCTCACGTGATCCTCTCTCTGCTTGCTCAGAGGCTGGTGTATTCTTCGTGTTGTAGACCTACACAGTCCTGCATTTGCAGCTGATTGCCACCCAGAGCGACAGTCAGTTAAAAAGTCACTGCTTATGCGAATGACTAAGACATAGCTGTTTAAATTGATTTAACATCAACAAAGCATTTTTGATATTTGAGAAGTGTCTGTATCTCTTGTGCTGCATCAAATAACCATCATATTAGCTCTCAACTTCCCATCAATTATATGATTATTCCATAAAAAATAAAAAAAACTCTCAAAGAGAATATTACCAGAACTTATGTTAAGCTGCTTTGACTCAAACGATATTGTATACAGTAAGTGCTATATAAATAAACATGAATAGATACGAATTAAATATTAGCCATGCCTGTAATCATGCACTTTTAGAAATTCTACCAAACTGGTGTGAAATCTTTTTAAGGTACACATTTAAGTTCTACAGCTCCAGCCAGGTATATTAAAAGTATAATTCTCTACCTAAGGTGTACATATTAGTCACTAAAAAGTACAAAGAAAAGGTACTACACTTGACCTTTTGTGGCAACTTTTTACTTTAAGTGTAGATTAATATAACAGTTTTAATTTTAATTTATAAAATTAAAAAAAAAAAAATTGTTGCAATATTTTTATTGGCCCTATAATGATAATTTATACAACACTCTTGTACGAAATGTCAGCAGGTACATAAGTATAATTGTTGCTTAAAATGACAAAAATAATCTAGTTTATATGAAAAACAGGTTTGAGCTCATAGACCTGTTGCTATGACAACAACTCTTGGATGAGTTTTGAAGAACGAAACTATCCTGGATTGTGTCATCATCAATATTGTATTTTTGCATGTTGGGGTTATTTGTCTGACATCAGGCTGCACAATGTATCGTTTGAGCATAGATATTACAATTATTAGATAATTTATTAAAAGTTAAAGCATTTAGATATTGTTTTAAAATAGTTTATGCAATAATGACCATCGATGTTGTTTTTTTTTTTTATTCTCTACCCGAATACTGTCAGACTCTCCAGAAAACCATAAAGTACCGTTTATTTGAATTTTATTTTTGCTTTGTTGTTATTGTATGCTTGCCTTATAATTTATTATTATTTTATGCAAACACACTGTATAGAAAAAGATTTGATCAGTCCAATTGATCTAAATAAATGAAATCTTTCCAAATAGAGCTATTCAATATATGTTGTGAAATTTTATTGCAATATGTATTCAGGAAACAAAATATCACAATGCAAGACCTTTCCACAAAAGAGACCTCAATTCAGCATTCACATATACTGAGAGAGGCAGCTTCATTGCTTCAACTGAAAAGACTTAAAATGTTATGAACTTATCCACATTGAGTTGTTGAAACCTCTGGATAAATTAAACTGCCGTGGGACAGATACGACTGGTGGGCCATAACACCATACTATTTAACAAGGGTCCTTGAAATCGTCAATGTCTGCTCCATTCAAATTTGAATACAGTACTTTTTTCATGTGAACTGCTTGTAAAACCTTCGGATTTCATGGGTTTTTGTTCTGGGAAGTTGAGACCCTTCAAGAATGAATCGTGAGGCTATATTGGTGGACATAATAGACAAAAAAATTCACACCAAGCTCAAATTTAAGGCACATACACACCTCATTTTAATAGTTAATGTTTGAATGTCTCACTTAAAATTATTGTTACTAATCGATTACATTAATTTTAAATGAATGTAGTTGCACTTTGAATGACCCAAGTTTGAATCCTGATTCTTTGGCCTGAATAAGGTTAAAAACCCCCTTGATTCAACAATAGGTCAACAATAGGTCAACAATATTACAGCTGGATTTCAAGTGTTGTGCAGAAAAGGAAACCAGAAATAAATGTTTTTTATTGTTTATTTTTAAGCTCTCAATAGCTTACTGAAATTTACTGAAATCTCATTCAGTAAATAAGTAAATATAAACAAACAAAACCACGGCAAAAACAACTGGGCATGTCCTGACTAGCATCTGCCAACTTTTTTCCTGACTGCTTAAAGATCATAATGTTGTGTGTGATGTCACTGATTTTGAGTTATTGTGCATGGGAAGCTATTTTCGGGTCAGTGTGAGCCTCTGGGCTACACTCCATTTAGTCTCTGATGGCGATTTGATCGTGTGAGAAAAAGGGGAAAAAAGAAGAGAGGACAGTCTTTAATTAGGACACCCTCTTTTCTCCAACTCCCTCTCTCTCTAGGAACAAGAACAAACATTCAAGTAGGTCAAACCCTTCTGCATTTTCTGTCCTTTTAGTATTGAGTAATCTGCCCATTCTATTTAGCTATAGCGTGAGTCTTTTCTTTTTTCTTTCTTTCTTTCTTTCTTTCTTTCTTTCTTTCTTTCTTTCTTTCTTTCTTTCTTTCTTTCTTTCTTTCTTTCTTTGAAAACAGCAATCACACTCACTGTTTAGAAATGTGCTGTTTACATTATTTACACGCACACAATATTAATCTTTGTTTCCATTAAACTTAAGCACAGGAAGTTTAATTAAAGTTGTGCTATATTCGTTCCAGATTGTTCCGCCTTGATGTGTGTGTGATACACTAGAAGTGTTTCCTCTCTCAGTGTGATAAGGAAGCCAAACATCGGGGAGGCCTCAGGAGGCCTTTAAATTAGAGTTTAATCTTCTGTGCTCTGCTCTATTCTGCCGTGTGGAGAATCTGATCTAAGGATCCGCTTCTGCTCCACAGAAGCGTGAGGCAGTTGTGTGTCGTTTGCTGTTGATTGGCTATCACCCTTGGGGTCAATGAATCCTGTAATAAAAGTGTTGCTGTAGCAATCGGACAATCTGCAGCAAGTGTCGCTGGGATTGTGCTTCAGCAAGTGGTTTGTAAAATACCTCATATGGCTTTCCTCACACAACACACACACACCCATTGTCAAAAAATATTGTACTCTGTAAAAAAAAAAAAAAGAAAAAATGAAATCCAAAATATTTAAACCCTTTTTTATACACAGAAATTGTGTAGATTAATTGTTGGTTGTTGTGACTAGTGTGAGGTAATTAATTATAGATTAATGTGGCTGAGAGCAGATTACACCAAATGTGTTTTTTTTTTTTTTTTAATGTCGCTAGGCAATTAAATGAATGAGTTGCGTATTGTACACGAGTATTGCTGTTGATTTTGGTATAATTTTAATATTGAATAATATTGTGATATTCAAGATTTGTGAAGTTATACAGCTCTGGATAACTCAAAACCGTAACCACTAGTTTTTTTCCTCTATCTTCAAAATTTTCTGTAGTCATTCTGACAACACAAACACTGCTGTCACCTCAACGGAAACCCCGCCTCTGCTTTCATTTAATTGGAGAATGAAAAAGATGACTGACGTAGCGCATTTGGAGTTGACTTTTTTTTTTTTTTAATTGCTCATGGCACTATGACAAAAATGCGAGGAGCAACCGGCAGTTCAAACACAAGGTGTGCAGGGCACATAAGCAGCGTGCAAAATGCTTGCTGTCATTAGTAAATCATGTAAATCAATCTGCACCTCTCAACGCAAAAAGTGTGTTTGGTGTTATCGGCCCCTTAATATAAATTTGTTGTGGTATATTTTGTTGTCATAGCTTATCTAGAGTTATTGGGTAACGTTAACAACAAAAATGTGCAATTTTCTAAGCAGATTTTCACCTGAAATTTTATAAATCAGATTATTTATAAATCAATGAGTTATGGAGGATGGGTGCTTTAACTAAAGAATATGATTGGTTACCAACCTCATAGATACCTTCAGTCTATCTGTATTGGTTTATACAGGGTTTCCGCGGTAGTAATGCACAGATCAGCTGAAATGACACCTAAATCCGCGGCTTCATACTAATCATCCACCGCCACCCGCCCACACATACACCCGCCCACCCAACCTGACCTGATCGTCACTTTAATAATTTTAAATCTTTGTATAAATGTGTCTGAATGTAGAAGCAGCCTACTTAAGCAATGCACTGCTTTTTTGTGCTTTAAAATTAGAGGTGTGAACCTACACTGGTCTCACATTTCAGTTACGATTTAGTAGTTAGTTTCAATTCGATATCACGGTGCATTGACAATGCTTTCCATATACAGTTTTATATTGTCTTCACAGCACAGCAATTCTTGTTTTAAAATGTATAAATATATTTAAATTTATAAACTATTTGTAATACGGTTTTGTCCTTTTAATACAAACTGTCAGATATATAAAAACGTACCTTTAAACAACACGAGCATTTATAGCGAATAAACAAAGCTAAATATCCCACTCACTTTCTGAGCCTTGTCTACCAAGTTCTTTTTTTACACCCCTTTGATTGGTCACACACTCAACAGAAAGGTTTGTGATTGGCTCTTATGCGCTGGCGCTCTTCACAGATGAAGATTTACAGATGAAGCAGCGGCGATCACAGCTGCTCCATGATGGACGCAGTGGAGAAAACTCTGCAGACACATGCTCGTGTCTGGATCCAGAAGTAACACTATAACAGCCGAGAGGAGAGGAAAGGTCACGTCAGCAGGTCAAATGGGCCACAGTGAGATAGAGAGAGAGAGAGAGAGAGAGAGAGAAATGGAGTTTACTTTCATTCTCTCAATCGCAGTGAATTAGGGGCTTCTGCTGTAAGTGTCAGTGAAAGATTGTCCAGCAAACACACATGCAGTGAAATTGTGCACAGTTTCTGCGTTATTAAGTAGTTGGAGCATTGTAAATACTCCCACTCGCCTCCATCGCCATAGTAAGCTACGGCTAAATAGCTCATATGAGATAAATGACGTCAGTACATAATAACCGTTTATGATTATTACTGAACCCATACTAAATTGTCCGCATCTGCATCGCGGTGCACCGAAGAAACAATTAATTTTGACGCATCTATTTAAAATACAACATTTGAATGTGAAAAAGGGGCTGCATTGTACAATGCAGTGATATTATATAGTTTCAAAATACAACATCTTAACATTTTAATATTGAAAAATACAGCATATGGGCTTTATATGCTGTCTTGTCATCACTCATGCTGCAAGTCTCTCCGGCCCCTCATTTGGGAGGCACTTCATGAACTGGCCCTCATGACAAACTAATTAAATAACCTCGCCATAGAGCGAAACAGATGGCTAAATAGGATAATGCAAGTTTGCTTACTCCTGGTTGGAGAAAAATGAGTGATTTGAAACCACTAAAAACAACCACGAAATTTATTCTTTCATGGTTTGTTTCCTCCGAGCGTATCTAAGTTCTGTTGCATGGTTGTGCACCATGCATTTATTTAACTACAACTGATTATTAGCAACCGTTTATTAAGTTAAAAGTTTAAAACTGATAAAAACTTGAAGAAGCGATGAGGTCTTAAAATATTCTGAGAAGGTCTTTAAAAAGTCTTTCAAATGTATCGAACTTACCTTTAAGATCCCTGCATATACCCTGTTATAAGTTACACTTGTAAATCTCTTTCTCTGCCTATGGAGAAAATGTATGCTATGTGTACTACCTGACTTTTGCACTCTGTAAAGTTCAAAATATACTTCTGCACTCTATGAAAACCTGATAACTATTTTCAGCTTCAGAAAGCTTGCACTGCATGCATGCATACAGTGTCTGTGGGAGGACCAAGCTCCCAGAATGAATAGTTAATGCATTACTGTACACTGTTTTATTTAAGGCTGTGTCATTATTACGTTGCTTCTTGTAGTGGATGTTAATCTGAACCATAAACATTGGTTTAATCTGTTATCTTTTTAATTCTGTAGAGACTTTGTACCCTCGACGTTCAGCTTTGTTTGCCAGACAAATTACTTTGATTAAAAGCTCAAACTGTGACAAACCAGCAAGTTTCTCTCCACCATAACACTTTTTATATATTACATATTATTGCTTCTGTGAGATTAATCAGTGACCAATAAAAACTCAGATTAGACACCATAAAGAATGACCCAGCTGCTGTTGAAAAAGGCAATTCAATTCCAATCAAACATCTAGCCAAAGCAAAACAATGTTAGCCTTTAAATGAGATTTAAAACCAGTCTTTTGTGTCTCAAACGTGTCTGTGAAGTTTCATGTCAAAATACCCATCAGATCATTTATTATACCTTGTTGAAAATGTCAATTTTTGGGTCAGAGAGAGTTGTAACTGTTTTTGCACCTATGCCTTTAAATGAAAATGTGCTGGTTCTCACCGCCCACTCTTGGGACATATCAGAGAAGGATAACCGGGGTCGGATGTCAGGATAACTACAGCAAAATGACAGACAGCAACTGAGACAAGATGAAACAGATTCCCACAGTCATAAATACCACAGAAAGATGAATGAGCCACACACAAGTGCTGTTACACATACAAATGCACATACACACAGGCAAGTGCACATATGCTGTGGTGTTTTTCCTCATCTACTCGCTGCAAATGGGATGGGATGTTAATCAGATGGGTAAATATGCTACAAAAAGACAAAAATAAAGTGAAAAGATGTACTTCTACCTGTAAGCAAATATAAGGTGCAGGAAGTACTTAAACGTACAAATCATTGATACTAAATATGAATCATTGAAGTCGGATGGCATGATTTGTTAGTAAGGGCTTTATTATGTCGCTAATTTTGCCACTTTTGTTCTCTATCATACTGCTAAACACGTAGCATTTTCAGACATCATGCCTGGCAAAACTAATGTGATGGACATTTTACATTGGTGGAGTCTGCATTTTTGTCTTCAGACTAACCGCCATCATCGATTGTCTGCACATGAGCACAACCCTCACATGTGCAAGGATATCAAGTATATGACTATATTGTATATGATATAAACTGTAGCCCAATGATACTATTCAAAGAGGTAAAATAAGCAGCAGCTTCTAGTTTGCTATTAACACTTAAAAATAAGAAGACAAAGTAGCATGAGTATTGTCAACAGTAACATTTGTCATAAAGCGAATTGGTGGTCCAATATGGACATAATTACACATTGGTCCAAAAAAAAAAAAAACAGATTCTCAGAACCCATCCCTATACTTAAGCAGTTTTAATTTAAAATAAATACAACATGTAAAATATACTAATTGTCCCTTTATTATTTTTTTTACCCTATAGATTTCTATAACTAATGGCTTAGCTTACCTTGGGCCAAATTCTGGAACACTAAGAGGCCAACACACACACACACACACACACACACACACACACACACACACACACACACACACACACACACACACACACACACACACAAAAGTTTATATGGTTAAGCTGAAACATTCTTAACCTGCCAGCAAGTGTGCAGATTCCACACAGTCCCGACCTCCCATAGCCTTCATAGACTGAGTTAAAAACAGATGAGAGCTGTCTAGAGGTCAGAGATTTATTAGAGAATAAAAAATTATTTAACATCTGCATTTATTAAATGGTTAAATGTGCTCCAAGATAAGCATCTTTAATTGTTGCACACAACAGTGAAAGCAACAGGGGATGAGCTATTTGTGTTTGACTAGCTGTTCTCTAAACTCTGTTTTCTTCTCTAAATTGCTGTGAGCATGTTACACGCAACTTGCCATATTTTAAAGAATTCATATTGATTTGGAAAGACTTTGATGGGGTTAAATGATGACGGAGGTTTTATTTTAGGTTGAAATATTGTGAGTACATATTTTTATTCATCCTTGCTGTGTTTTCGGCATCAGAGGCACTCATGGGTGTACAGTTACACAATGTATTTATGTTTGTGTTCTCGTTATAGAGCTCCTATTTTGCCCCTTTTTTTAAGATTTAAAAAGTCTTTTGTGTCTCTAGAATGTATCTGTTTCAGTTCAAAATGCACTTTGAATTGTAGCTGTTTTTTGTCTGTGCTTTTAAATGCAAATCAGCTACGAAGGCTATTCAGTCTCATGTTCTTGCGCTATGTTTAGGTTCGCTGTGTTATGATTGGTTCCATATACTGCGGGAAATTCAGGCTGTTAGGCAATTTAGAAATCATGCATGTTCTAATCGCCATCTCGATACGGTTTCAATTAATCACACAGCCCTAGTGTGCGCTTTGTTTCACTTTTACTGCTCAGTGCGCTTCATGTCATGGCTGCCGTGACTTTGAGGAAAAGAAAACGCGCGTCCTCTCTGGTAAACACACAGTTCACGGTGCACTCTCATTTGATTTTGGGACTGTAAATACATTATTACATAAAGACATAAATTAAAATTTTTTTTGGGTGAATGATACCTTATGTGACTGTTTCAACACCATTTAGAGGTGTCTATGTTGCTGAGCAACGTATATAAAACAATGTGAAGACTTGTGTGATCACCTTTACGCTTCTCTCCTGATCTTTAAAAAAAAATAGGCTGAATCATAGAAATGCTGGATTAAAATCGTTTGGGGGTCCAATCGATATCGCAATCTTTTTTTCGATTAATTGTGCAGCCCTAGTGGGCGGGGAAATTTGCACTGCTACTTCATAATGGGATGGGCTCCAAAATCAGTTGAATTTTTATTCTAGTGTGATTTAATCAACCAGAGGCTGGTTTTGCATGATAGGTGCCCTTCGATACATTTTTAGTGTTTCAGAATTTTCTCTGTGGCGATGACATTATTTATGTTTTGGGTAATAAATGGAAAAATAATGACTCAAACACTGGCTATTTCCACTTATTATTATTATTATTATTATTATTATTATTATTATTTTGTAGATATTCTACTATAAAACTTGTCTAAATGTAGCCATCTACTGCAATTTCTGTAGCCAAATTCGTCAGTGTTTTGTCAATGAAAAAATGAAAAACATAATATTTGAAGCAGATTTTCCTGATCAGTGGCTGTGTTTGCTGATTCAGACCAGCACCTACTAGACAAACACAGCAAGAGATTCTCCTTATCTGAAAGTGCTTTTGTGCTTCAATCAAAAAGTAAGGCAAGTAAGACAAAGATAAGAAATGGTGGAATTAAGAATCTCGGCTGAAGCTTGTGGAGGAACTTTCATCGAGCAGGAATGAGATTGACCTAACTGCATGGGGTCATTAAACACACAGACACATCTGCAGGACTTTTCACTGGTTAAATTCAGTTTTTCCTAAACTTTTTATTATTTTTTTATCTTGTGATCCAGTGTGGAAAGAAGTGTGTACTCCTCTGTTTGTGCGAGGTATCTCAGTCTCGAAGGCTCGCCTAATGATCTCCACAGGTCATTAATTGTGAGATTAACTCTGAATTGATGGCAGAGCTTCACCTTATTAAATAAATGCTTATAGCCCATTAAATATTTCTAATGTGCTCCAGTGGGTTTAAATATATTGAGGCTCCAGTCAGCTTTCCTGAAAAGAGAGATTCGTCTTCTTTACCTGTTCAGATGCATATCATTTATAGTGTAGCAAGATTCCTGCTGAAAATGACTTGGTCAGCAAATGCATCATGATTCATTTTGAGGCTGACTCTGTTTACATCATGTAAAAAGATACACATTAAATTTTTGAATGTTCTCTTTAGAAACACAATGTGCTTTCCTAGTCAGATGCAAACAATTATTTTATAAGGTCTGTATAGTCAGGGTAAAATAATATCCATTCATTCATTCATTCATTTATTGATTGATTTTCTTTTCGACTTAGTTCATTTATTAATCAGGGGTCGCCACAGCGTAATGAACTTCCATTTAAAGAATATGCTGGGATTTATTTTTACATTTTGGATATTTAATTTGTGTTGTTTGGATTTAAAATGCAATTGTATTTTATGTTATTTACACTGTAAAAAATTTGACCTTAAATTCACAGTAAATTACTGGCTAATAATTGCATTACTTTCACAGTAAATTACTGTATGTAAATTCACAGTAAATTATTGTGAGGTAGTTCACAGTAATTTACTGTGGTTTTGTCACATTAAATTATTGTGAAATTACAACCATATATTGTAACTTTACAGTAGATAATAAAGTCCGTTACTGTGATTTCACAGTATTATCTTGTAGAATTAACTATATTTTACTGTGAATTTGCAAAACGATTACTGTGATTTAGCAGTAGGTTGCGGTTTAAATACCTGATTTAACTGTAAAGTTACAGTTATATCCCGGATTACTGTAATTTTACAGTTTGGTGCTGTAAAATTTCAAAGCAATTTTAGGTCACACAAAAATGAAAATTCTATCTTGATTTACTCACCCTCAGGTTGTTCCAGCTCTGTTAAAAATGATTTTTTTGTTAAACACAGGAATAAAAATATCAAATATTCCTCTTTGTGTCCAAACAACCCGAGGATGTGTAAATGACGACAGAATCTTCATTTTTGGGTGATCTGAGAAGACTCTAAAATCAAAATAAAAACAAACACACATACATTTTTACAGATTTATTTAACAGCTTAATGACATCTGTGTAAACATTTCAGAAAACTTTCAAAAGGTGAAGGTGAAGCCTCAAAAAATACTATAAGAACATATTAATAAAAAAATCTGACATCATATGTAGCATACATATAAAAAGCAGTGCTTCAGAGTGCGCTCTCTCTCTCTCTCATTATATATATATATATATATATATATATATATATATATATATATATATATATATATATATATATATATATATATATATATATATATATACACACATGAGAGAGAGACAAAACTTCTTGCTAAATTAGGCAGTCGTCTATTCAAGGTCAATCATTTTCCTGATAATTTTACACACTTGCTGGTTGATGTGTCTTCTCTGCTTCTTTGACTTCGTCTGTCTTCCATCTCCAAACTGGTGCCCAAAAAGCACCTATAAGCAAAAGGGCAGACAAACAGTTAGCTTCATACAACACTACTGGGACACTACTGCTGCACTACAGAGCAAAATTACTGTTAGCTCAGTTTGAACATGCTGACAATACTGTAGCTCAGTCAAACTGCAATCATTTAAACAAAAACATCTGAAAAACATTTCCATCACAAACACACATTCAAGAACAGTCCAACAACAAATAGTGGTTTTAATGACCTAGGCAGAGCATTTTAAAACAGTTGATTTGATTTACACCTGTTGTTTACAGACTATAATCTAATGCTGGGTTCACACTTATTGCAAAGTTAACACATGCATCACAGTACTTGCTGTTGAATACTAGCAGGATGTTTCTTGCATCAAGCTCATTTTTCATGATTTAAATATTAGGAAAATTTTGCAAAAAAAACTTAATTGAAGTGATACAGCACTTGTGTTGTATTAATTTCAATCAAGTTTTTTGCAAATATTCCAAATATTTTTCAATGTTTTTTGAGTTTCACTTAATTTGTGCTGCCCAGTAAAAATTTCCCACTATTTATGCATTTGCAATGACTTGCATGTAATCCACTCACCTGAAAAGGTAACTTCACATATGGTATAAGAGCCCCATCCTTTTAAAGACAGCTTCCCCTCTGGTCTCCAGCAACAGACAAACAAATTGTGTCTGCAACACGGCCCTTTATAACAAGGGGACAAGGGGAGTCATGACTTGTGCTCCTATACATTCCTTGTTTAACCCCCCAAAACAAGCCCTCAGTTACAATATTTATTGTAGACATTACCTTAAATTCCAGAGTGCAAAAGGCATCTTCAGCATACTTCAGTTTCAGACCAGATCCAAAGTCAGTTGTGAAACCCAGGTGAGGTCCCATGACCACTCGACCCTCCAAGGAATAAGACTAAAAGGGGGAAAGAAGGACTAAATTAGAGGTGTTTGTGAATAATTAAATTTGTTTGTAGAAACAAAGTTGACATTCCATGCTCTGCCTATTAAAAACCAAGCAAACAAACACACATGCCCAGTAAAATTGCTCATAAAAATAAAAACTATAGTTTAAAAAAATCTGTGTCTAATATTTACTTCTACTGGAGGTACTGGTGGAACTACTGGAAGAAGAAAAAGAGTTTGTACAAGAAACTGCTCACAACAAATCTGTGAAAAACTTGACATTTAAAAATCTAATAAAAATGACAAAGGCATCAACATTACCTTTAATAATCAAGCGATGGTTGATTGGTAGCATCAGTGTTTCAACATCAATGGCTGTGGCTGCAAAAAAATATGAATATAAGAGTAGAATAAGACTCAACCTAACACACACACACACACACACACACACACACATATATATATATATATATATATATATATATATATATATATATATATATATGTTTAGATTGTGATAATGAATTTAGGTTATATTTGTGTGCTCAGAATTTACTCACCTCACACTATTCAGGTACACCTGAACACCAAAAAATAAAATCTACAGTTAGTGACAATATACAATTAGTTCTCATTAGTAAATGTTAGCACAGCATTAACACCAGTGAGAAATATACAATATGTACTGTGTTAGTGTTAGTTTAAAATACAACTGAATTGTATTATAAGCCTCATTTAATAAAACAGTTAAGACTTGTTTCATAATGAGTTTAGTTTATTTAACTAGCTTAACGTTACAGTGAACAAAATTAACGTAACTTACATGATGGTGACTAACGTAACCGTAACGTTAACTTAAGTGAAGGTCAGAGCTTACCTTAACGTTAGTCATTTCACCTTTACTTCAGTCTTGTACTGAAACAGAAAATGCAGTTAACAAGAAGTTAATTAAAGAAAATTCCCTTTCTTTTTTCAGGAACTAACGTTAACGTTATGCTAATAACGTTACCTCAGAAAACACTACAATCACCATCTGGCGTTGTTTTAAAAAAAGGCGCGCTTAAACCCTGTACGTGCGAGTACAACTAAAGTACTCGGTAAATTCCTGTTAAATGACATGCACTATACATAAATACACATACAACAATCATTTAACGGACAAAAATCATATTTTAACACTTACCGAGGATGATTCCGTTGGGTGAAGAGACGACGCAGGTGTTGTCTGTGGTGATGGCGCTTGTTTGCGTTCGAGTCGAGTCAGTTCTGTTCAATGAATCGGCTCCTTTAAGTGAACAGTAAAGAGTCGAATTCGCTTGAAAACGATTCCGTTTTGTATAATATTGTAAGACGCAAACATATAATTCATTAATATTTCATCATATTGCTTGGTTCGTGTACTGCTTGTACACGAATTGCTTGTTGATGACTATGAGCTTATGAACACGTCTGATAAAATATCTGAATCTGATTCAATGTCACACGAGTCCTGAACCGAAGCAGTGCAAAAGTAATATATTGATTGAAATATAAAGTTAATTATTTTCTTCGCCATTCAAAATATTACATATCTCTTCAACAATAAGAATAAAGTTCGTTTGGAGTGTATTGAGAATTATTATTTTTTCCTCCCAGGATTCATTTCGCACCAAGCTGCATCAAGCTGTAATGGTGGATGAGAAGGCACATACTATTGCTTGTAATATGTAATGAAATAAAGTTTTAACACTTTTTCATGCGAGAATGTAGTTATTCAAAACTCAAATCTGTGGATTGTTAGTAAAGATTGTGTGTAATTTTAAGTGTGTTTTGCCGGCAGCGGAGATCTATGACCTCCAGGCGTTAACGGCGCTCATTACTCATGTATCCGCCGAGAGGCGCCTGTCTTCAGGCTAGACATTGGGACAATTGCCCCGTCTTCGATGGCTCTATATGCGTCCGAAAATGAAGTTTTAACTGTTTTTCATGCTAGAATGTAGTTGTTTAAAACTCTAATCTGTGGTTTATTCATATAGATAAAAAAATAATAACTTATATATATATTTAATTCTGAGATTAGTGACCTCCAGGCGATGACAGGTGCCCAATACTCATGAAACCGTCTAAAGCAGACATTTACCCTGACATTGAAATAATTGTTGGCTGTTTAACAGCCTTTGGTTTCATTAATTAATTACTTTTTATTCCAGTTTATTATGTTTTGGCTAAGCACACAGTTGTTCATTAAATATTATTTCCTATTCTATGTTAACTGTATAAAATTAAATAAAGGTGCAGTACAACCAAAAAGATGTTGGTAACCAAATCGTTTTGGGGGCTATAACATTCTGTTATTACCTGTTAAAAGTTCATTTGTATTAATTTCTACGTTGAGTTAAAAAAAGGTTTGAATTTCTATAACTAACGTGCAAAAGATATAGCCCTTTTCACAGTAATTTGCTGTAATCATGCTACCTGCCGTAATTTCACAATAAAATTATGAATACAACATATTACTGTGAATTTTTCAGTTAAATACTGTGAAGGGATACTAATGTAATTTACTGTGAAAAATTACAGTAACTTGTTGTGAAAACCTGGAAATTTTTTACAGTGTACTTGGATTATATATTATAACCCTAGTAAAAATAAACAAATAATGATCAGAAGCAGCTTTATAGAAAATAATGGATAAAACAGATAAAAAAAATTGGGAAGAAAAATCACTAACAAAACAATTTGGAAGCATTGTAAATAATGAAAGAATAATTCGTCGTGGCAAAGTTTAGAGCACATATTTGATGCATAAGAAGTTAAAATGCACCTTTAAATCTATTACTTCTTACTAAAAGGAAATTGTATTTAAGTTGTATTATTAAATTTTCAAGTTAAAAATAATTTAAGGGTTTTCTCTAATTTTTCTAATATTTCCAGCCAGGTTTTAATGAACTTGTAATATTGTTTCTATTTTTTGTTTCTGTATTATAGAGACTCTATATTTCTATATTGTTTCTATTCTTTGCAATAAATACTGCTTGTAAACTCATTTATTTCTATATATATATATATATATATATATATATATATATATATATATATATATATATATATATATATATATATATATATATATATATAATGTAATTCCAGTTATTATTAATAAAATAACTGTTTTTTTGCTGGGGTGTATTAAACACTGGTTACTGTATGTCAAAATAAAAAAGCATGACACATTATGCAGCTCCTACTGCTTCACAAATGAATCTCACAATATTTTTTTCAGTCAAAATAATTTATTTTTAATCTTATTTTGTTAAAATCCTAGACCATATTCTGCTAATTTCTCCCAAAATAACACATTTTCTGAATATTTACTTGCAGGTCATTCAAGATACATTTGACTCTCATCTTTAGTTTGTTGAGGTAGAAATAAAGTTTTTGACGGAAAGCACACTAAATCTGCATTTAAAAAAATGGTTCAACCCCATTTATTTACATTTTATATACTTTTTCTTAGGCTAAAGCAAGAAAGTCATACAGCCCTTTTCCACAAAGGCATTTTAAGTGCTGGTCCACCGCACCAGCTATGAATAAAGAAAATTAGTTCTTATTGTAAGCAAGAGCTATTCAATTAATTGAAATACGATTTTGATTTCCATTTTAGTCTCCAACATTCATGAAAAATATTAATCAAGATAAAATGATTTCCAACAGTCCATACTTGTTCCTTTGCAAAGTAGCATCAAAACATGAGCTAGGAGAAAGAACCACTTGCACTGGGGGTTGAGGGTGTCCAGTATTGTGAACAGAACATTTTGAGTATAATTTCTGAAATGACAGCAGAATGCAATGCTGAACATGTTATTTTTGCATGCAATTTCTGTCTATTAAAACTATGGTGTGCTGCATGAATTTGTTGTATTGTTAGCTTGAATTGGATGCTGATGAGGTTTGCAAAAGTGTTAACAGTAATAGCAGCACACAATTGATGTGTTTAAAATTGGCACTAGACATGGACCGGTATAAGATTCTGACAATATGATAACCTTGAAAAAAATATCACAGTTTCACAGTATTGTGATTACTGCTCTAAAATATATTCTTTTTAAATGTCTGGGTAAAAAACAAAAAATTTTCCGCCCCTTTGAACACGATATATACTATTTTGAGAAACATTTAAAATATTTTGGAGCAGTAAACATGTCAGGCTAAATAATGAAAATGAATAATTGACTTCGGCCTTCTTCATTAAATTCAAAAACACAGATTTATTTACAATTTAAAATGGCTATTTGAATATCATTTCAACTGGAGATACTGTTGTTTAAAAAAAAGTAAATAAAAATCTTACACGTACCTAATAGGCACGGTATTACAGAAAATTTTGATGGTATTAAAACCTTGACTTTTCCAAATTGTGGTATAACTTGAAAGCGGTTATTGTCCCATGCCTAATTGGCACTTCCACATTTGTGTTGAAAAAAGATGAAATTTTAAAGTGACATCATGTCCAACACATGGAATATCAAGATCAGCCAGCTCTGAACCAGCAATAGCGCTAGCTCAACTTTCAAGTTCATGCCAGTGAAAATTTTGTAATATACATCTCGTATGACTTGAGGCAGAGTAAATAAACAGAAAACTTTCATTTTTGGTTGATGTACTCTTTTATGACCGCCTTCCGGACTAGTCGATTTTGACAATATGTCTTTTTGCTCATTGGTAGTAAACAGGGTCATCGTGCAGGCAGCTGGTTTGAGCCTCAGGCAGAGACTGAATGCTGCAGAGTGATTTTACAGCTTGCCCGTGAGGCTCAGACACATGTTTCACAGAGCTTTCAATGCCGAGACTCCCACTGCAGGCATCATATATTCACATCGTCCTCCAGTGCTCGTATCACCCACAGCTTCCTGGGGAATCACAGGAACCAGGCCAGCGGGCATCGCTCAGCACCGGTTCATTTTTCTCATGTACCCGATCTGTCTGAGGTCTTTGTGTGAGCAAGACAGAGACTGAGAGTGAGTTTCTTGGTTCAAGCGTTACAGTGTCCCTCTGTGAACAGGCAAACTGATAGATGACTGCAGGCTCAATGGAGGTAGCAGCTAAAGAAGACCCTTGCGGCCAATGTTTATCAAAGCAATAAATAAAATGAAGGAAAAAACAGAACATTTTTTTTGCCGGATTTACTAAACATGGCAATGTATTGCAAGTGTTCAGTTTTATAAATGCTCATATTGGAGAGCAAAGTTTTGCAAGTGTAATAAAAAAAAATAATAATAAATTAAATAATTCTAGCGGTTCATTTCTCCAATGTGATAATCTCTACTGTAGTGCGAATTAGAATATGTTTTTAGGGCATTAAATAATTGTGTGATTACTCAGTCTCCCTCGTCATATTGCCTGCTTTATTAGGGGTCGCCACAGCTAAAGGAACCGCCAATTACTCTGGCTATTGTTTTACACAGCAAATGTCCTTCTAGCCACAACACACTCTCCCATTCACAGTGAGTTGATTAGTCAATTTAGTTTATCAGATTCACTTGTACCACAT
Source organism: Danio rerio (assembly GCF_052040795.2). Classification (NCBI taxonomy): domain Eukaryota; kingdom Metazoa; phylum Chordata; class Actinopteri; order Cypriniformes; family Danionidae; genus Danio; species Danio rerio. The sequence continues at coordinate 29,630,093 of NC_141028.1, forward strand.
GTTTTTGAATTAGGACTGGGCGATTTGGCCTAAAATCAAAATCTCAATACTTTTTTTGCCCTTATAGTTCACTGACAGGTTTTGTACAGTGAGAGATTTTTAAATGAAGGGTGCATTACTTTAATTATTGAATGAAATAGCACTATCTACTATCTATGATTATGTATTGACAGGATTTATACTGTTATGGAAAGCCTGAAAAAGTCATGAAATTTTGACATGGAATTTTCCAGGCTTGGAAAAGTTTTGCCAAACAAAAAAATCCACAAAGTTTTGGAGAAGTCATGGAAATTAGTGTAACAAATATCTTTATACTTGAATTAGGGCTGCACTGTATTGCAAAAATCCGCCATTATCATAATTTTGTATTTCTGTGATATATATTGCGAGGTGAATACAAATTCACCAGATAATTTAACAGGTTTATTTGACTGATTGGGATTATGTAGAGGGGTGAATCGCAATGTATAACAAACAAATTACAGGCATAGATAAATAGAATAAAGATAAATTTGAATGATAATTTTCAGGCATTCACTATTCGGTTACAGATATTGAATGATCAACACTGCATAGTCTTCATTGTATATTATTTCTTCTTTATTAAAGTTACAAAAATGTCTTGTGACTGGATGTTTTAAAATTTGAAGTATTTAAACGTTTGCACAGTCACAGGTCTTAAAGGGACAGTTCACTCAAAGATTAAAATGTACTCACCATTTACTTACACTTCACTTGTTTTAATACTATAGGAGTTATTAAATTATATTCTTTTTGTAAAAAAAAAAAAGAAAAACCATAAATGTTGAAACAAGTGAAGAGTGTGAAAATGGTAAGACATTTTTGGGTGAACTATCTCTTTAAAAATGCATGCAGATTATAAACTTTTACTCCAGTATGATTAAACTGTACACATTGCGATATTGATGCTGAAACGATATATTGTGCAGCCCTAACTTGAATATAGGTTAGTTGTTTTTACTTGTATTCTGTCCTTGGCCAAAAACTTGCTCTCACATTTTTAGTGCTGTGTAAGCATTATCAAAATCAAGTTTACATAGATATAAAAACAAATTTAAACACAATAGTTTGTTGCGTGTTCTATAATAGCTGTAAAATCATGGAATTTTAGTAGTAAAAATATGTATGAACCCTGATTGAACATCATCGTTGAACAACTGAAAATTAAAACACACTACCTAAAACCAGAGATGATCAAACTGGGGCTCACATTGTAACCATTGTAACCTTTGATATGGCCCATCATCCCATCTGAAAAAGGAGTATGACTGATGGGCAGGGTTGGGGCGAATGATTTTAACAGAGATTGTCATTTCTAGTTTAAAATGATCTTTTTTGTTTGCTTTATTGCTGAGTGCCTAAAAAAAGCCAACTGAAGTTAATAGTTTCATTTAAATGTTAATTGTAAATACTGTGTAAAACTGTAAATAGTCGCTGGACAAATCGAGAACAATGCAGAAGACGTCTGTGAGCAAATCAGGGCAAAATCAGGCACAGCTTGACTAGCGTAACCCCATTCTGTTATAAATTAGATTGTTTTTACTGTAATAAGTTCATTAAATAAAAAAAAAATGTATACTGCATTAGTTAATACAAAGCAACATTTTCTGGTTATTTTTAAATATTCTAAAATAAATTACGAAGTACCCATGGCAGCTATTTTTACCTTCCGGTTGGGACTTGACCAGTTTCCTTGCTATGAGGTGACAAAACTAACCACTAGCCATTGTGCTGCCGAATGTGTGATTTAATTTATATCAAAAAATAAGGTCAAGTTCAGATGCAAAAAAATAAAAAATAAAAATTGCATCGATGTTTCACTGTATGTAAATCCTCAGAGTTTTTAAATGTATCAAATGATTTGGGTTAGAGTAAAGGGGAAAATAATTGTGAAGGCAGAAGCTGTAGTAAATCTGATTTCATGTCTCTGCAATCTCTGGAAATTATAGGTTTACTTTGTATTTAAGGAGAGAAAAAAAATGACCAGACAAATAAAGCTCTTGTCATTTGTAAAGGCTGCCAGTAACAGCTAATATGCTTGGCAAATATGACAAAAAATAAATCTGAAAAGACATGAGATTGACTGAAGTACTTTGTTTTGGTAAGCTTATTTAAATAGAAAACCCGAGTCAAAAATAGAAAACTGGGGGTGCAGCTAGAGGCGATTGCATTATTCCTTTTATAAAAATGTCTTTTGATCAAGCTTGTTTTTCTTTTAAAGCATCACATCAGTGGAATTTGATTCCACAATCTGTTTGAGAATGAATCTTTTAAGTCCTTTAAGTATAAATTTAAGTAATGGCTTCTTAATAGTCAACACTGTAAACACTAGGTTTTTTTGATTTTGTTGTGGTTGTTTTTTGTCCTTCAAAAATTACCTATGAAAACTAGTTTTGGGCTAATTTGGGTACAGTTATGTTCTTGGGGAAAGTTGATTTAATGTACCCTGTACCTTGTTGTGAAATAAATAAACATATATTTGATTGATTGATTGATTGATTGATTGATTGATTGATTGATTGATTGATTGATTGATTGATTGTATTTTCAAGATCAGGCAACCTTCCAATCTTCTATTGTCTACTTTTGGTGTGTCTGTCTGAATTGTACCCCATGGTTTGGGGCACCATTGTGCTTTTCTTCTGCTACTGTAGCTCATCTGTTTCAAGGTTTGATGCGTCGTTTCTGCAAACATTGGCTTTAAAGAAGTGTTTTTAGAAATTACTGTTGCTTTCCTATCAACTTTAACCAGTCTGGTGGTTATTATTCCCTGAGCTCTGGCATCAAAAAGGCATTTCTATCAACAGAAACGTTGCCGGCTGTATATTATTTTAAACAACTTCTAACTTTACTTTCTAAACCCTAGATATGTTTGTGTTTTGTAAACCCCAGTGTCTGCTGTTTCTGACTCTGACCAGCCCCCAAGGCAACATCAACCATCCCATGTTCAAAGTCACAGAAATCACCTCTCTTTCCTTATTCTGAGACTAGATTAGAAATGGGTACTAACGAGCAGCTGAACAGATATATCAATAAGTACTGTTGGAAAGTTTGAAGGGTTTTTTCCCCTTTAAATGTAATGTCTATTTTAAAAGTCCTTATATTTACTGAGAGACAAACAGGAAACTAGTTTATCGACAAAGGGCCTTTAGGATGCTTAATGGCCAAATTAAAAGCACATTAAGATCACTGTGAAGTTCACGTGTTTCTTAATTTGATATCATTTGCCAAGTTGTCACAAATCTGTCATGAATATTCAATATGCCACCCAGCCATATTAAATACTCATTAATCCACGGCTGCTGTGGCTCAAGGTCAATTGCAAGCATTTAAAGTGTCCACTCGTTCACTGCACACCCCTGAAACACTCTCCCGGGCCATGTTTAGTGTGTGTGTGTGCGCGTGACATTTCTGTGGTGGGTTTGGAGAGAAGGCTGTCGTGATGGACCGGACTCAATTATCCCATAATCCCTTATGGAAATCTTTAAAGCAGAAAGACTAAAACCTCTCCTAAATTCAATTTAAATCTCATTCACTTTCCATATCCAGGTTGTATCGAGCTGTTATAGCTTCTTATCAATCATAATGAAACCCGCTTTTTCTCATTTTCTTCTGATTAACTCCTGCTGATTCAGCACAAGGCTCGACTTGACTGGTTTTTGATTTTTGTGGATGTTAGAGATGTTGAAAATGACATTTTATAATGGACTAATCATTGATTGATGAAACTATATACTATATACCTGTATACTGGTCTCACTGTTTGCTTCAATTTACAATTTTTATGTCATAAATGCATTCCACAATGGGCTGCATCCCCAATTTTTAATTTTACTTCACATGTACATCATTTTATCTTTATATACAAGCAGTCAGAAATATGATCTCGGCCTTTAATTACAAAGAAAATTTCTTAGAAAACACTCTTCTTAAATGTGTGGTACATAAGCAACACATTCAGCAGTGTGTTATGCTGCTCATTGAGTGGGAAAGTTGGGGGATTTTTATAGTTTGCAGTGAGAGGGGATCTTGGGTTCTAGTGTGTTGTTAGTCAATGTTGGTGCTCTGTAAAAAATATTAGTTGACTTTACTTAAAATGAGTAAACTAGTTGCCTTACATTTTTTATGTAAATAAACGGTGCATAATTAAAAATATTTAGTTACTGTAAATCAACTTAAAAGTTCAGGGTTACAATGGGTTTACATCCTTTTTTTAAGTGGTCAACTTGTCGCTTTTAATAGCGAGTTCAGACTGCATTATTTTTTGCCCCGATTTTGCCTCGCCGACAGGTTTTGAGAAATGAGTAACAATCACACAGTGTGAACTATTAAAGTGACGTGATCTGAGAGAATCGCAGTTGAGTCGCCGACACCCGTGAGATATTTGGCATGCTAAATATCTAACTCAAGTTAAAAGCGTTTATTTTTGGTCTACTTGAACCCAAGAAATGAAGGAAACTAATGGAAGTTTGGCAGGAACGACTATGTCTTTTTGACATGTCATCTGAGCAACACCACAACTATGTCGAAAAAAGCAAAAAGTTTGAGTACAAAAAGTACTTTTCTACTCCACTAATGGCTTCTTTCTCCTTATGTTGTTAATAACAAAAGATATACTTCATGACCTTACGTTGTTTTCATGTCACCTCTTGCATGTTTGGTTGTGAGACGTAGTTTGTAGACCAAGACACTGTTGTCTGTGATTTTTTTTTTTTTTTTTTTTTTTTTTTTTCTGTGAAATTTTTGTACCCCTTTGTTTCGAGTGTGGTCCTGAAAAATCTCCAGTTTCAAGGGCTATCCAGCTCTCCCCTTAGCCCTAAGCCTTCAAGCTAAAGAGAATTGGGACACCCCTACTCCTTTACAAGAACTCACAAAACGAGGGGTAGGGGGTTAGATTAGGCTAGTAATAGATACCAAATAGTCCTTGTCTTTATTGGCATCATGATGCACCATAGAAACTATTTTTACACCCCTATTTCATTGAAGTCTAGTTTTAATGTCAACGTGTCTAGTCTGCTAACCGGCTAATCATATTGAATAAAATTAATATGTCTGATGTTAATGACATCCTTCAATATGCCTCCCATGACAGCTAAAGCTGGCAAAATAATCCAGATGTTCTCCGCATTTATCCCGGGGAGGGGATGGACGTCCAGCGTTATCCAGCCTCCATTGTCTAGACTGCAGCTCTGCACAGAAGTTGGTTTCTCTCAAGGTTTTTTCCCCCTCACTTTTGTAAATTGGTGAAGTTTGTTCCTCGTCACTTTCGTCACTGGCTTGCTTAGTTTGGGACTCGTGGAGGTGCGCATCGATCGATTTGCTCTTCAGTGTTTGGACTTTCAACAGTGAAAATTAAACCATTCTGAACTGAACTAAACTGATCTCAACTCTGAAAACTGGACTGACACAGTTTCAATTTACCTCTATGTTGAGCTGTTTTGACACAATCTACATTGTAAAAGCACTATAGAAATAAAAATTAATTGAATTGTTTATCTGTCTGCAAATTGAAATTAATTGAAATCCAAATATCAATATATTAAATAAAATCTAAATATTTGCCTTAGATTAAGATAAATAAGTAAGAGCTAAATAGAAATATAATAAACAATAAAAAATAACATAAGAAATGATAAAAGCTATAGGCAAATTAAAAAAGAAAAAAACTGACAAAATAAAATGATGCAAAACGACAAACTCGCAGTGAAAATGTATATAAAATATATTCCATGCAAACTATTTTGAATTGTCACTATTTTATAAATAATAAATGTATTTACTACGATAGTATATCTATGAAAAAAATACATTTATGTAAAAAATTTTATAATCTAAAAAAATGGATTAAGTGCTTTAATCCAAGATGCACCTGTGGGATTTCACATGGCTGAAGTCTATTGATTTAACAGAATGTTTATGAGGCTGTATGTGAAGAGGAAGGGAGTTGTCAGAGCAGGAAGTGATCTCCTTCTCTTCCTGCCTCCAAAAATTGAGGAAATGTTTCCACATTGTGCCCTCAGAGACGTGACAGCATTCCCAGAGCAGACAAAAAGAAATTCCCAGGAATAAATATAGATTTGCTTGGTTTTTAATATCGACTGATTGGTTGTGAATTGAGACATCATTTTTGCTAAGCCAGTGGTGTTTAGGAATGGGCAGAACTGGGTGTGTTTGAAGGACTTGTGAGATGATGGCAGCAAAGATTAATGTGTGTTCATGTGAGAAACCAGGCTGCCGGATCCAAGAACGCATTTCTCTCTCCACTCCAGGGATGTGCGTTCAAGAATAGCACTGACCTGCTTCGGTTCTTTTCTCTCTTTGAATGTGTCCTGTGATTTGTGAAGCTCAATGTGTGTGTGGGGGTATGTTTGAGACTCCACTGTCAACTTCCTGCGAGCATAATGTCCAAATGTGTCATTATGCAACTACACAGTCTTGACTAGTTTAAAATGGTTCAAAAAATTTTGTGAGTCATTCAGTAAGTCTGTCAGTCTTTTCATTTAAAGGTACATACACTACTTTTAAAAAGTTCTTTTTTTATGCTCACCAAGACTTTTTTTTTTTTTTTTTTGGTAAAAACAGTAAAAAAGAATAATAATTTGAAGCATCATAAAGTTCATAAATTTTAAATAAAAATAGTTGGATGTATTTTTTAGCATTGTCATTGATATGTGCTCATCTGCAATAGATGAAGTGCAATGTCAAGTCAGGAGTATATTTGAGTCAGAACAACTGTTCCAAACACATTCATTTACACTAATATGTTTCAGATTTAAAATGCACAAGTTATGCTACGATTACAACATCCGTCTACATTACGCTGGAGTTTCAAGCGCCAAAAACCAGCAGTTTAAAAATGCTGAAGAGGCTGTTTTCCTTTTAAAATGCTGCTGCTCCGTTTTAGTGTGGATGGGCGGAAAACGGAGACCTCTGAAAATGGATGCAGGCCTGCAGACATTCGACTATAGGATTGTGGCTTTTCCCTCAATATTAAGTAGACTGCAAACAGTTCTGTCTTGCATCCTTTCTATATAACATCCTGGCTACTGTTTCACTTTCTTAACAATAAAATGAAAACATGATATAAAGAACTGCTTATTTTTCTGTTGATATACTAGCAACTTGACAAAAACCAAACATTTTGAGGCGTTGTGTAGCTACATATTTATGTGACCATCATCTTCACTGTATGCATATTTATAACAAAACGGAGCCTATAACATTACTGCCTTTAGGTTTCATTGAATACAAAACATACCCTCTTTTGCTGAATATCAATTTTAATAATCAATAAGGGCTATTATAAAAGTAAAACATACAATAAGTTTGAACAGTATAGGAGATAAAGGCAAGCAATCAGTCAAATGTGCAGAATCAGTGTATGCAGTTTAACCTAACTTGTCTTTGAGCTCAGCCAAAACAGGTTACCTGAGAACAAGTAAAAGATTCAAAAGACTAAAGTCGGAGAATATGTAGCTACTGTAAACCTTTCAAGTGAAATTGAAACATTCAAGAAGCAGACATTTTGATATTTGGAACTTAAAAGTTGATTGTACTTATTTATATGAGGAAGACAATGTTTTATTTGTGCCTGTGTGTTTTTAGACTCCCCAGAAAGTTGTTTATATATTTGTATTTGGCAGTCACAAAGTTTATATTTTGTTGTATGTTATATTGCATAAATTAAATTGCGCTAAATGATATAATTGTAATTTTAAAGACTTTTTATTCCACTTATTATATAATGCTAGAGTGACGATATAATAGCATCACAATATAATACATGCTTCCAAAGAACACATACTTTTATAATAATTTTATTCTCAAGAATATTTAATTTAATTATAGCCAATTTAACAACTGAATATATAGGCTTTGAAATCAGAATGTGAAAGTGCATATACTAAATTATAAATTACAAAAAAAAGTGCAAGGTAAAACGTAACAGGCTGTGATATCTGCTACCAGATATATTTTCAGTATTTTCAGTCATCAGACATCCACATAAAAACATAATAAAGTAATTTGTAGTAAACACTAAGCAACAATACAGTTAGCCCACGGTTCAATACATACCACGTTTTTTTTAACACGGTGTTCAGTTCGGTTCTCATGGCTTGACACTTTTTTTTTTTATTCTACAGGCAGTAGGAACAGTAAGAGCTTACGGAGAAAAAAATAAAACAATTTATTGCAATACTCATTTTGTTTTAAGCCAGGAAAAGTACACTAGTTCCTAGTGTATTGTATAAAAAAATGAACACTGAAATCTCACAGCTGCTGGTGGCCCATGTACAAACTGGGGAACACAAAGTCCTACACTTTAAAAATAAACATACATGTGAAGTTAATAAAGATAAATTGGCCTATTTAAATTAACATATTTGTACTTAAGTAAACATGAATAAACCAGACTGTAGTCTGTAACGCGGATCAAGTGCTTTTATAAAACGACGAAAGCCCACATCTCCAATCACCGAAAACGGCTGCAAATCTTTAGCAATAAACACCTGCACTGCCTTTGTTATTTTTATGTGTCTCTCGGAACCAGTTGGGGATGTTTGCTCAAAAGATTCAGCGAGGGATTATTGCTATTTGGAGGACTTTATTACCTTCTTTGCTAACCTTGCTGGGTGATGGCGCTGCAGATGTGCAGTCATTGTTATATTTGTAAAACAATGCTTGCACACAAATTTTTGTTTAACATTTTTTAAATTTATTTTTTTATTATTGGCATTATACTTACCGGCAAAATCGAAATGTCCTTACACTGCAGATTTGAAAGATGCCGGCGCTTCCTCGTACTGTTGCTTCACATCGCCGGCGCTTTCTTGTACTGTTGTCTCAACCTCACTTTACCACCGCTCGCAATGTTAAATTGTGGAATGATGGTCAAGCACCCTCTAACTTTGCTGTTTAAGTCATCTGGTGGAATTGTATTGCAATATATATTTTTCCAAATATCTTTTTTTTTTATGTTTTCAAAATACTTGTGATATCATTGCTGAATTTTTAGCATAATTTCTTGTACTTTTTGTCATTAATTGTTTACTGACTTGGAGCTCGATTTATTTATTTTAAATAAAAAAAATCTGTATTAATGGATGAGTAAAAGCTTATTTGTTTTTTGAAAATCTTTACTGTTGAAACTAGTGTAAAGTTGAAAAAAAAATGTAAATGCTTTCTAAATTAAAGGTAATATTAACCAAGGTAAATAATCATTAAACATTAATAAATGCAGCGGTAATTGTCCAAATAAATATGGTATTTGTTAAATTTATGTTTATAATACATAGAATTGCCACAGTAAATGTATAAAATAACGTGATTTTATGTAGTATGTTTGTTTATTTCTTCTTTGCCACATCTGATCTTTGCACACAGGCTACTATATACTGAGTAATACTGTATAGAAGTGCTTCTGCAACACTATATGCAAGCATGTCCTGCTTAAAAGTGGACAGCTGGTCGGATTGGCACTATTTAAAGAAAAATGTGTGCCTGTTAGTGTATGTTCTTTGGCGGTGACGTTTTTGGGCCATCGTGTCCTTATTATTATTTTTTTCTTCTCCTCCAAATTGCAGGAAAAAGGTGGGGCAGGATAGTTCCCCTTTTACTTTTATACTGTATTTTCCATTTTTACACTCTGAAAAAGACTGCTTGTTTGTGTCTGTGTTGATGTTCCCAAATAAGGCCTTAGACAAAATGTGCTCTCTTTTTCAAGTGTGATGTTCATTTTGTAGGTCAGTTTGGTCGTTGATCAGCATTTTTGCATCTGATTCTGCATAAATGCAGGATTGACCTTGGAATAGTTTCTGCTGGACTGTTGTGTTTCTCGCGAAGCTACATAGGTTCATTTTAGACAGTTATTAAGGGCCGAGCAATGGTGTGCAGGCCCTATTGGAATTGCACCATTCTTCTTCTTTCTTCTTCTTTCTTTTTCTTTCTTCCTCTTCTTCTTTCTTCTTCTTTAAAATATATCACTTTTTTGCTGGTCTAAACATGCTACGTTTGTTATTGGTTTCGGAAGTGTGTGTGGCAAATGGCTCTACAGCGCCACCTATGGTTTGACAGAGTGGCCCCCGTAAGTCCTGCTAGGGATTTTATCCGACCAACACCAAAATTGGGTGTTGGAATCTAAAGGCCTTGATTATTAAATTGTGAAGATTTTCAATGAAGGGCATGTCTGAGGTTGCCTCACAAGCTTGTATGTTTTGCCACGAAACAGGAAGTTGTTATTACTCAGACATGCATTGTCGGATATGCCTGAAAATTCACGTTCGATGAGATTCCTCTCCTGAAGACATCTATTTGCCAATTTTGAATTACAGACATGGCGCCACCTGCTGAGAGAAGCAAGTTTGGCATAAATCTGTGATTTTTTTTTTTTTTTTTTTTTTCCTCAGGTTTTTAAAATATTTATCAGCTTAATTTTTTATTGTCCACTGTTAAATGAGCGACCTGATGCAGCTGCTAAGGATACTTTGAAGCAAGTGGTGAACAAATGGAAGAACAAATGGCAAATTCAAAGCGGTGTTGTCGCGCGAGTTCTTATCAGCTGTGTTGTCGCGCGCGTACTGAATAGCGGTGTTGTCAGCACACTGTTCAGATTGATGCAGACATGAGATCTCTATCTTACCCATGGTTTGTCCTCTCAAGTGGGGGAAAGACAATGCACAACGTTACCCACTGCTGTCAACCTGGGCCAAGTCATATCTCTCTTGTCCCAGAAACCTCAGTCCCAAATGAGAGGGTTTTTTTTCTGTTGCAGGGGACATTGTAAATGCCCAGAGATACCAGCTTTTACCAGATTATATTTATATGATAATTTTCCTTTAAACCCATCTCTATCTAAGTGAGTGAGTAATTAAATGTTGAATGTGATGAGTTTTCAACAATACTAAATTAAAAACTTTATTTTTTTTACATGGTTTAATATTTTTTTGTTATTAAAATTGAAGTTCCTGTTTCAAAGCTTACAGATAGATGGCTAATTTGTATGTCATTGACACTTTTGGCACTTTTTTGGAGTATTTTCATAAGTTTTGTTTTTTCCTGTAAATGATTCAATAAATACCGTACCGTGACATTCATACCGAGGTATTACCGTACCGTGAAATTCTGATACCGTTACATCCCTAATGTTTACATTTTAAACAAATGGCAAGTGGGAGTAGTGGAGTAGTGAGGTCAATTGGAAAATAATACATTATATGAAATCCAACCTGAAATCTTAGACAGAATTTCAAGACATTTTTAAGGCTAGATTTGATCAAAACACGTTTTACTGAACTGTCCTGCGTTTAATGATTCCAGAAGCCTTTTCTTACGAAATGAACTAGGGATGCGCAATATATTGGCGGCCATATTGTTATCGGCCGATAAATGCTATTTTTAAGATTATCGTTATTAATCTGATGTCTAAATAAGGCCGCTATCTTTAAGCCGATAAATTACGTAATTGTACAGACATGCCTGACACACACGCGTGGGCGGAACTTGTTTAAACTTGTCCAGTGCACTATAATGGAGCTTTCCTCACACTGTTTATTCCTTCAAAGTCCGCTGGGCATTAATAGCTCAGTAAGTAACCATGTTCGTTATCATTGTAGCTGTTTGATTGAGTGCCATTGTGTATTTTACTTTAAATCACCTCAGGAAAAATAGTACATGTGTAAACATCACAGCACCAGTGCACATGTGCTAAACAACTTGTTGGGCTGTTTGTAATCTAATATGATTATTTGTTATTATCAACGTGTTTCTTGCCATGTGTTGTTGATGTAAGATTGTATTCAGTTTGATCGGAATATTCATATTGATTATAACAAGCCCGCGTGAGGACTGTCACCACACACACACACACACACACACACACACACACACACACACACACACACACACATACCTACTTAACAAACCAATGAGGACACATGACTCAACACCCTACCTTTGGGGACTACCCTTTCTGAAGGGTCTAGAGACAAAAGAAAGAAATGACTGCACTACTAAAAATGTGCTTATTATGAATATCAGTTGATATTTGCAAAAAATTACTTCTATAAAGACCTGACAAATTACCTTCAAAATGAGGACAGTATTTTATAACTCACCTTTGGGGACATGTACACAAACTCCGGTATAGTCACACTTTGAGGACCGCAGTTATACACAAACTCAGGTTAAAGTATACTTTAAGGACTCAGTTATCTGAATATTTCTAATATAATATTCTTAATAATTATAATAATGTTAGTGCAGAGAGACATATGATAAAGTAAATAAGATCACTGAAAATAGACAATTACATTTTTTCCTTCACAAATAACTCAATCTGGTGTCAGAAGGTCATTTGGTGTCAAGTATTTTTTCATGAAATGACATATTTCTCTCATAAATAGTATGTGACAGACAGCATGTTAGCAGAATAATACATACAAACTAATTTTAAAAAACAGTAAGGGAGAAGTAAATGGATGACCTTACAGTGAGTTTATGAAGCTCAATAGACACATTATTATCCAATGATATGAGAAGTGATGAAACTCTACTGATAAGTCATATGATGGTTAATATAGTACACCTCAAATCCATTCACACTAAAACCCATACTGTATAAAACAAGGGTTGTGAAGTTCAAATTCATATACACTACCTACTTACATGCGCCATAAGACACGTTTCTCAGTGAAAACAATTACTGTGAAAGTCTTTATACAAATGATCAGTTGAAAGAGGAGTGTCTATAATTAATTTAGTTTAGACTACAGTGGAAATACACATATTTGAGGACTCTGTTGATACACACACACACACTGCTTTAGCTACACTTTGAGGACTCTGGTGATACACACACGCCTACCTTTGGGGACTCAGTTGATACACACATACCTTTGGGGACCTTGGTGATACACACACACTGCTTTACCTACACTTTGAGGACTCTGGTGATACACACACACCTTTGGGGACCTTGGTGATACACACACACTGCTTTAGCTACACTTTGAGGACTCTGGTGATACACACATACCTTTGGGGACTCAGTTGATACACACACACCTTTGGGGACTCTGTTGATACACACATACATTTGGGGACCTTGGTGATACACACACACTGCTTTAGCTACACTTTGAGGACTCTGGTGATACACACATACATTTGGGGACCTTGGTGATACACACACACTGCTTTAGCTACACTTTGAGGACTCTGGTGATACACACACACACCTTTGGGGACCTTGGTGATACACACACACTGCTTTAGCTACACTTTGAGGACTCTGGTGATACACACATACATTTGGGGACCTTGGTGATACACACACACTGCTTTAGCTACACTTTGAGGACTCTGGTGATACACACATACATTTGGGGACCTTGGTGATACACACACACTGCTTTAGCTACACTTTGAGGACTCGGGTAATACACACACACACCTTTGGGGACCTTGGTGATCCACACACACTGTTTTAGCTACACTTTGAGGACTCTGGTGACATACACACACACACACCTTTGGGGACACTGGTGATACACACACACTGCTTTAGCTACACTTTGAGGACTCTGGTGATACACACACACACCTTTGGGGACACCTACAATGATAAACACATAAGAAACAAAGATGCATTAATGTCCTGTTTAGATGAGAGAAGGACCCCCGCGGATGACTATTTCTCTGTGATAGAGTTTTATTTGTCCATGTTTTGTTCAGTTGAGTGCGGCAGGTCTGATCATAGTCACATAAGTGATAATCAACAAGCTTACATTTGTATTTGCTAAAATCTAACACAATGTTGTGCTTGGAATAATTCTGTTTATTGTTTTCTGAGTTTCATTTTAGACACAGTTTTGCTGACTTGTTGCAGCCATGGCTCTAATTGTATTAGATTTTTGACTAGACCTACAGACAAAACTATTGACTGAGCTCAGTAAAATGTTCTTTGATTATTTATTAATAATCTGTTTAATAACTAAAGCCAAAACAAATGGTAAAATAGTAGTTGTAAATTTATGTAATATGGTTTAAACAATTAAATAAAACATTTTAAATATATAAATATAATATATTTTAAAATAAATAGGTCATGTTTTGAATAACACCCATGTCCATGTTTATCATTCCATCGAATTAAACACAAATAAAACAAACATATTTATTTCAGGGTATATACAGAACTTCTTAAGTTGAATTTAATACCTTTTACTACCTTTTTTAATACCTTCAAAAAAATGTAATACCAGCACGACTTAGAGCTGCAACTGTAGTGGCGTAAATTAAATCTTTCTAAATGCCATAACATATTGCAGATAACATATACATTTAAGTAAAGCAGAGGGATTAATCTAGATGTCACAATGGGCCTTTGTTCATAGTTTTTAATCAATGTTATGCATGTCATTAATATCAATAGCCGCTCTTCTAAGAACAGTTCAGTACGGTTATGGTTGTTTCTCCACTGAGCCTGGATCAGTGCGGCACAATTACAAACCGTTCTCAGCACGGTTAGACAATCGTGCTGAATCAATGATGACAATAATACTAACAAAGAATTACATTTGTGATTATCATGCTGCCTTGAATGTGGGTTATCTGCTATATAAAGTCCTACTGTTACTTCATGAAGAATAAATGTATAGTTTACATCAAACAAAAATATGTTTTTTTATATGCGAGTTAATTTAATGAATAATATTTCTACTACAAAACAAACAAAAGATTATAATAAATCATTCAATTCAAGGCTGAAAGCTGCAAACAGTCATCAGTAATTAAATAGAAAAAGAATATACATCTCAAAAAAAAAGTCTCACTTCTGCCACTCTTTGAAAGTTTTGATTTTGGTTTGTGTCATTGTAAATGCTCACACTAGTTATGAGCTGATTTACATTTTTCTGTGTTTGTGGAATAAAGCAGGCGAGTCAGCCGACCCAATAAATGAGCAGGCAGAGCAGGATTCTCGCGATGACCAACAGCGCAATGCGGTTCTTTGTTATGAGCTGCAGTTTCAGTGTAAACTTAGAAGGCCTGCTTCTTTGGCTATGATGTGTACAGTATTAGATTTTACATTTAGCGGACATTTGCGCTGAACACGCAGTGAATGCAACGCATCCAGATACGGCCACCTTCTCCGAAAACACTCGATCTCGGTTGGTGGATCAACATTCACCACATGATAGTGGTCATCTGTGCCATTATTTGTAACTTTAGGTGGGATTTGCAAACCTGTGTACTTTTCACTCTTCAGGCGTTTGCAATTCCTGCAGTCACAAAAGCTCCCTGTCACCTGACAGCGGAAAGCCTTAAGTGATTGACTGCTAATATGAACCATTATAATGGCAGGGAAAAGCATTTCAGCACATCTTTAGAAAAAATCTAAGAAGGTCGCACTACAACCATTATATGCAGTCGCACACATGCTCCCAAATATATTATGAGGTTGCATAGCTTAATTTTTGGGCGCATATGCAACCAGAATAGTCACAATTTCGAGCCCTGGTGTGTTGACGTTGCGGCTTTGTTGCCAAGTTACCATACCACCTCACGATATCGCTCCGGTCCTACTCTCAACATTTAAATAAATCCACGCAAATTTTAGAATAAAGGCCTGTACTCAACATAAACTGAAAATGTATCTAAAAATCTAAAAATTTATCATGAGCTCGAAAATTTAATACCTCGTCAGATGACATTAACTACTTTTTAATACTTTTTAATGCCCTTAATTTTGACTAATTTCATTTACTACTTTTCACAACCCCCGCGGACACCCTGTATATTCTGGGTATTTGACAAATCAGTAAATATATGCACTAAAAACAAATTTAAAAAGTCCATTGGCTTCCTTTACCCGTAGGCAAAACTAAAATAGGCTATTAGTAACAAATATAAATAAAAGATGAAAAACTTTTTGTGAAAGCAAGAGATAATCGTGTGAGAGTGCTGTTATAAAAGGAGTCTCAGGTGACCAACAATTGTGCATTACTGCAACACCATTTATTCCAGAACATCTGAGCCACTTTCAGTTCTAAAGTTTTCATTTTTGGTTTTATTCTATTTTTTTAAATCTATTTAAAGCTGCAGTAGGTGATCATCTTCAGAATCATGTGTTGTGCTGGTTGAAAGTCTCTTCACAGTCCAAAAGTAAAGATTAAAGAAAATGATCTAAATGTTTTTATATGTATTTTTATATTCTGGGTAAGGCATAAAACTAAAACATGTTCATCCAATTAAATATTGTCGGGCTGACAATTCCCATAATTCTGATAAGCAGCTCAAACTGTCAGCAAATGTAGATTTGAACCACTGGGCATCTCTTCATGCAGATTCACCATTTGCGTGTGGATGCGTGCATGTGCGCCGCGCGTTTATGTGCAGACGAGCAGTCACAGTTGCAAATCAAATGCTGAATAAAAACCTGTTAAACTCCTGAATCAATATTGGAGTGAGTTTTGCACGCTGGAAGAAAAATAATACCATGACTGAAGTATTTCTGTTAGGCAGGTCATGTTCTGTGTTGAACTCTTTTAGTCACGCAGAGCTGATGTAGATTGTGTTGTTATGAATGGGTTATCTGCACAGAAGTGTTGTTCAGCCACTGAAATCTCCCCGTGAAAGATTGATGCGACTATTTTCAGCTTCATAAGGTCCTTTTACAGCGTTGATAAAGTAGATTTATATTTAGTTTAACAACAAAACATCAGTAAATAGAGCTATTCGGCCTAGCCTACTTTACTGAGCTGAAGATGCTTTTGTATTTATATTGGGTCATTTCTGAACAATGACAGCCTGTGATGCGCTCTTTATATTGTTCACCACTACTCTGAATATTCATGTGAAATAGCATGCAAGTATGGTTTAGTAATAAGTGTAATTCCTGCACGCCACCGGCTAAACACTAGCTACATTTCTAAATGGTGAATGACATGATCTAGTGGGTTGTCCACTGCCATCTTTACGATGAGCATTCGTGTTTCAGAGGCGTGGCTTTGGATGGCAGGGGAGGGACTGTGTTTCAAAGATATTATGCCAAGCGGTTAGCATTTTGGCAGATCACCTACTGCACCTATAACTTGTTTGGTAAATAAATCCTGTTTTGTTATTTAGCTTATTATTTTTAAGGAACAGTGAAGTTGCATATTAACTTGATATGCAAAGAATGGGAAATAAATTATTTTTGACATGCTGATTTTGGTAAAAAATTGTGAATATAGGTAATACTCGCCTTGCAATTTTAAAATCATTGTTTTTTTTTTCTTTGAGCAGGCAATTTTTAATTTAAATGATTGCTGCTGCAGTCTGAAAGTGTCGGTTAGGCAATGCTGACGGACACAGCTAAAGCTGGACAAATTACAGTTAATTGATTATTAATTCTGATAAGAATAACATCAAAAACAAGATAATATTAATAATAGGTCTTTTATTTAAAAATGAATTTAACACATGTAATAGGTCTACATAAGTGTGAAACGAACCAAACATCATCTTTAAAATAGTCAGGCCTCAGCTCTCTGTGATATCTCTTCCTATCATCGATACACAACACTAGTGTCAATCGGCACAACCCTATCTTGTAGTAAACATAACTCCAAACTGCAATATGGTCATTTAAATGTTGTTCGCGCATCGACGTTCAGGGGTTCGAATTGAGATCGCCATCTTTTTACGATTAACTATGCAGTCCAACTATCACTTGCCAGTAATTAACCAATCTTTTATAGTAAAATCTGTATGTGTACTATTGGTCATACTGTATGAATTAACTCCAGAATATCTGGCATGTGAAAATACATAATTGAGCTATCCTTTCATCTTTAAATAAATTGCTTTAAGACACAATTGTATGATGTTATATAGTTAGAACTAGATTACATTTTAAATAAACCTGCCAAAGGGTCTGTCTTACCTTGTTCTGGTTACTCTGCCCTGTTCACTTAGCAGCAAATATCACTAGATAGGCTACCTGGTGCCTGAATGAAAGGGTTACCGTCTTATTCCCTGATCTTCTTGCTTTGTCTGACTGTTGTGGCTCAGTTTGTTTGTGAGGATCACTCATCTTCATGTTGTCCAAAACAGGTGAGAAGACAGAAGCATTATGGGACTGGATGTCAGAAAAAAAACAGAGAATATCGAAATCAGAAATATTTGTCAAGACAGAACAAGTATATTCTTCTTTTTCTATATTCAGGGTTTCTGCAGATATCATAATGTCAAATTTAAGACTTATTAAGACCTTTTTAAGACCATTAAGTATTAAATTTAGGACCTATATCGCAATATCAAAAACACGCATACACATAAAGAGATCAGAAGAAGAAGAAACCGACAGTAAAATCTGACAAATAAACAGAGAAGTAAAAAGCTTCTGGAACTAGGTCATATCATTAATATCATTCAGGATAATCGTTTTTAATTATTTTATAATTAATTATAAAGATTTTTATAACCATTCAAGATTTTTTAAATACATTTTTTATCTAAATGATGCATCACATGCTTTTGTTCATATCTCAGACAGTTCTACCCATTAAAGTTAAATATTAATGGCAACAGATCTTGGGTTGCTCTACAATTATATTTTTTATTAAGGCAGAAATAAAAACAGAAAACAAGTACACTCACTAAAAATATTGAGGTTTTTTATTTTTTATTTTGCCCACTCAACAATTCACACATCACTTTCTGACTAGTTTAGTTATCACCAATAAAGCCTAGAAATTGGGCATCAATATACTGTAAACTGATACATATATTTATATATTCCTTTCCAGTTGAAGTCAGAATTATTAGCCCCCCTGTTTATTTTTCCCCAATTCCCGTTTAATGGAGAGCAGATTTTTTTCAACACATTTCAAACATAATAGTTTTATGAACTAATCTCTAATAACTGATTTATTTTCTCTTTGTCAAGCTGACAGTAAATAATATTTGACTAGATATTTTTGAAGACACTTCTATACAGCTTAAAGTGACATTTAAAAGCCTAATTAGGTTAATTAGGTGAACTAGGCAGGTTAGGGTAATTAGGCAAAATTTTGTTACTTAATTTTAGTTTGTAACTTGTAAATTGTTTTAAATTCGAGGTTGTAATATAGGTCTATACATTAGTGTAAAACCTATGAATGATGGAAAAACATATTCTGTAATATTAAAACCAACTGGGTCTCCACTTTTGCATGGCCTCTTTTTTTAAACAAACTTATCCCTCAGGTTTTTACAAACTTTTACAAAAACTGTCCTCCTTTCTTACTGCTTTTGCAATTTCTAGCCAAAAAGTATTGGTCATCTGGTTCTACTTCTCCCTATGATCACGCATGGACTGATCATAAAGAAGATGTGTGTATAGGGCTGGATGATATGACAAAAATTTATATCACGATATACTTCTTAATTTCGGTCGATATGATATCATTTCGATATCGATATGGACAATATTAAAAAGACATTAAAAAACTGCCAAGAACGCACACAATAGATGTCTGTACCTACAAATATCTGCAAACTGAATTTGCAAAGTCTATAATACCTCCAGGCTCTTATAACTTTTCTTTTAATAAAAAAGTTTAAAAAAATTTTAATTGTTCACTTTTTAAAATGTTAACTCTCTTTTTTGTATTTAGCCTTTACAGACAGACATATATATATAGACATATATATATATATATACACACAGGGCTTTACATTAACACCCCCCAACCTGCCAAATTCAGGTAGATTTCAGCTTTGGCGTGTTAGACAGTCACTCCCACAAGCCACTTTGGCTGGTTGAAAATATTTTTTTTTCAATTTTGTAGTTTTCCTAAAAGCAGGGTTCGACAATATAAGGATGACCCAATATGCATGCAAATGTGATCTTATAATCAAGAAGTAAAATAATTGTGATCACGCGAGCAGAAGAAAGCAAGTGAATACCAAATGAGAGGATGATCATTAGCCACGACAGATTACTGTAAATATTTTTGATACATGACAATAGTTATTTTTTAAAAGTCAATTGCTTTTCTTTCTTTTTTAAGAAATGTTTTATTAAATAAAAAGTATAGTATACAGCTATATTTTGCTTGTTTTGACACATTAAAAATTTGTGTCTAAGAAATAATTATTGTTTTGTATGGTTATAGAGATACATTTGGTAAATCGTTAATTTTGAGCTCTAAAAAAGTCATGCTAGTCGTGCAAACAATGAAACCATGACTCCTTTGCTCATGCTCATTGAGCAAGCTCATACTCGACACACAAAAAGTGAAATGATTGAGGACAAATGTGGACATAACACAAAATTTAAATCCAGTAATTTTAGCATGTCAATGTCAAACTTATGCATATACAATATCTTTTTCCAACAACAAAATTGTGGATAGTAAAAATGCAGAGTGGCTAGTAATGTTGGAAATCTACTAGCCACAGTGGCTGGTGATCAAAAAAGTTAATGTCAAGCCCTGTATATATATATATATATATATATATATATATATATATATATATATATATATATATATATATATATATATATATATATATAGTTTGTTCATTCACATCTGTATTCAGGGCACACTTCAGGGCAAACTTTCTGCCACGGAGCTAACCAACTGCTGTGCTAGGCGCTGGCAGCGTGTCTGTGATGTCACATGCGTGATGACGTACATCATGCTCTTTCTGATGGCTGAGCACTGACCGTCACTCAGTGACAAATGATGCAATCTAGGGATGTAACGGTATTGTAAATACCGTCATACCGCAATATTAATTTTTTCCGATATTAGCGTAGTCGCATGACTCGATAAAACTATAGGTCTTCTGAGAAAATTTGCTCAGGCGAATGAAGCGAACGGGAGGTAGCGAAAACTACAATTCCCATCAGCCCAGGGGTTGCCATCATTCTTTGCGGTCTGTTGTCGCTACAGATCCAGTAATGCGGAAATGGAGTGTGCTGCTAGATGCGAGGATGAAAAAGAGCTGGAAATGATCGAACATAAAGCAGGTGTTGTCGCCGCACGCGTACTGAATAGCGGTGTTATCGCGCGTGTACTGAATAGCGTTGTTGTCGCGCGTGTTCTGATCAGCTGTGTTGTAGCGCGCGTACTGTAAAGCGGGGAGGGGGGGTTGAGCGCGGATACTTAAGAGCGGTGTTGTCGCTCGCCTACTGAAGGGCGGGACGGAGGGTGTGTTGCATCGCGGGGGCACTTTTGATCATTTTGGAAGGGCACTTTCTATGCAAGACTAAAAAGGGGATGTGCTCTGCACAGGTTGAGCCCTATGTGTGCACGTGCCTGCAAGTCGAGGAAAACGACTAAAAACAGTCATGGGGACTGCAGAAACACAGCACACTGTTCAGATTGATGCAGACATTGACTTGTACCGCAAAGAGACCTCTATCTCACTCATGGCTTGTTCTCTCAAGTGGGGGAAAGACAATGCACAACGTTACCCACTGCTGTCAACCTGGGCCAAGTCATATCTCTCTGTCCCAGAAACCTCAGTCCCAAATGAGAGGGGTTTTTTCTGTTGCAGGGGACATTGTAAATACCCAGAGATACCAGCTTTTACCAGATTATAGTTATAAGATAATTTTCCTTTAAACCCATCTCTATCTAAGTGAGTGAGTAATTAAATGTTGAATGTGATGAGTTTTCAACAATACTAAATTGAAACTTTATTTTTTTACATTGTTTAATATTTTTTTGTTATTAAAATTGAAGTTCCTGTTTCAAAGCTTACAGATAGATGGCTAATTTGTATGTCATTGACACTTTTGGCACTTTTTTGGAGTATTTTCATAAGTTTTGTTTTTTCCTGTAAATGATTCAATAAATACCGTACCGTGACATTCATACCGAGGTATTACCGTACCGTGAAATTCTGATACCGTTACATCCCTAATGCAATCTATAAGATCTTATAAATATATATATATATATATATATATATATATATATATATATATATATATATATATATATATATATATATATATATATGCAAATTTATATCGAAATACCGGAAATGAGTTTAAAACTCATATCACGTTACTGAAAACAATTCTATAGCGATATATATTGATATGTAATCATTGTCCAGCCCTAATGGGTGTATGCATGCATCAAGTTTATATATGCGCAAGTTTCATACATGTTTTGAACATAGTATAGGTTTATATGCAAGTAATTTATATGCTTGTGTTGATAAGCAAAGATTAATTTAGATCCTACACAGCGCCTCATAGCCATCTGTGTCGGGAAAGTGGATGGTGAGGTGACAGGTTGACTTAAACTGAAATGATGCCTCATCTTCTGTCATTGCTTCTGACTCTCAGTATGTTCTATCGGGTGGAACAGATTTGATGTGTTTCCGCTGTTAGTCGGCAGACTCTGCACCACTCTACCGCACATTTTGCAGAGCACCGAAACTATACGTTTATCGAAACTTAAAAAGCTGAATCACTTCCACACCACTGCATTCATCTTTCCTCTCTCATCAACTAATTTGTCTGCATTCTTAGTTGTGGAAGCTTGTTCATTCACATCAGTATTCAGGGCACACATTTTGTAGCATTTTGTTGCATTCTGCGACGGAGCAGCTTAACTAACTTCTGAGCGCTGGCAGTGGCAGCGTGTCTGTGATGTATGTCATCACGCAAGTGACATCACGCTCATTCTGAGCACGAAAAGTCATTCAGTGACAAATGATACAAGGTATAAGATCTTATCTATAATAAAACAGATGTATGCAAATGTATATCGAAATACCAGAAATGGGTTTAAAAATCATCACTGTTATTGAAAAAAATCTATTGCGATATATATTGATATCGAATTATTGTCCAGCCCTATGTGTGTACAGTCATACCTGTTTCAGACAAAATCTCTTCAAAGTGTTTCATATTTAATTCAAATCAAATGCGGCACCGCACGAACTGAAAAAACATTTTGTGAGCTCTGCCAGCCAAAATCATGTCGCGGCGGACCTCCATAAACAGTGATGACATCACATTTACCGCGCGCACTGAGTTCAATAACAGAAAGCTGATTGGCAATTGTCGGTATAGGGCATGTCGGTCTTATTTGTAGTTGTAATATTGCAAATTACAATTGGACTAGTGAAATAAAGAACTACAACACCCTGAAAACCTAGCAACAACAACAAAAAAAGAATTTAAATGAGTTTTAGATGTAGCGTTACATAGACATCGCAAAAATAAGACCTGTGCAAAAATATTTTAGACTTAGAATAGTGAATTTAGGACTTTTGAAGGCCCTAAATTTCGATTTTTTTTAATTTTAAACTTTTTAAGACTCCGCGGAAACCCTGTATATTCCTTCTGACCAGACTTTCTACTTATACATGTCAGTCAGTATTGCTATTTTGACTGTCAATATTACAGAATAAAGCATCCGTATAATTATGGTTGAATTTTATGTTTCATAATATAGACAATTGGTAAGTGAACCTACTGATTTCTGTAGACTCATACTACTGACCCCTACTCACCATAACCAGAATCTCCATAATTGTAGGTTATATCTTCTCCTGGAAGTATGTTGCACACAGCAAAGATATGATTTTTATTTTGCAGTTAGGAGCTTTGTGGTCATCATTTACAAGTCTCCCAAAAGACCCATCTTCTTTCGATGCATCCATGCTGTAAAACATAAAACAATCACTAAGCATAAAATACAAACAATTTTTAAAGTTTATACATTTAAGATGTACTATTTTTTTTTCTGTGACCATCTTCAAAGAGGTGTTAACAATAGCCGAGTATCGAGAATGAATTCTATTTTAAAACTTGCTAATTATTTCACTAAAAACTACAGATTTGATTAGAAGTGTTAATTTACATTTCACTTCTCAATTCCTGTAATATATTTTTTATGTCTGTGAGGAACATTTTTTATGAAATTGCAATCAAATATGGGAACTGATTGTAATCAGAATGATCAGAATCAGAAATACTTAAATTTTGAGACGCTTAATATATTATCGGCCATATCGATATCAGCCGATAAATGCTATTTTTTTAATGTTATGGTCATCAGTCTGATATCAAAATATGGCCGATATATTTAAGCTGATAGATTACAGAATTGCCTGCCTTGCACATGCGTGGGTCGAACTTGTTCAGAGTTGTGCAGTGCTTGGACATTATTGTTGGGTGATACACAATTTTCATATCATCCACCTTTGAGATCACCTATCATGATACTATAGCATAGGCCAGGGGTCACCAATCTTATTTCTAGAGGTCCAGTGTCCTGCAGGGTTTAGCTCCAACTTGCCTCAACACACCTGTCTGGGTGTTTCAAGTATACCTAGTAAGACCTTGTTTAGCTTGTTCAGGTGTGTTTGATTTGGGTCAGAGCTAAAATCAGCAGAACACCAGACCTCCAAAAACAAGTTTGGTGATCCCTGGCATAGGGCACGGCAGTGTTATGTTTGCTTATTTGCTCACTTATTTAACCACATCTAAACATATTTAATAACCTTTCGGCTAATCATACTCACCACCCAAACTTGTACTCAAGAACAAAATCCCCTCTGAATAAAGCTTCAGTGGTGAAAACTCATCCTCCTAAACAAAAGACGTTCATTAGCTGCATTTTGTTGAAAATTAATTATCATTGGTACATAATTGCATTTTTAGAGTTTGCATTAAATTCTACTGACTTTTGTGTTTTTATTTGAACTAATTGTTCTACTTGTCCTGTATGCTTCTCAAGCTTTATGAGAAGTGTCATTCATGTCTTTTTAGGTGCACTCAAAGGGCAATCACCTGTTATGTCATGTCATTAAGTTTTTGATTGTTAGCATGATGTAGGCCTTTGAAATAATATTTATACAATATAGTTATAATGACATGTATAGATGATTAAACCAGTGTGTTTAAACTAGTTTTAAATTTGTTTGTTTTTGTAGTTTAGGCCAAAACAAATGTTTGTTGCAATTTTAATAGTTTAAGTTCATTTGATTGACTATTTAAAAATCTGTGGATATTATCAATGCATTTATTGGATAAAATAACATTGCTACCTTTAAGTCCCCATCCCCAGAAGTGATTAAGGTTACACAGTCATATATATAAATGTGTAAAAGATGAAGCACTATGAATATATATTTAAAAGAAAATATGTCAAATAAATGATCAGATCTCTGTGTGGAGCACTGGCTGTTGTCAGACTCCTTGTGCAAACAAAAATTTCTCTGAATAATTACAATATATAGCTAAATGTATTTGAAAACATAGACATACTATTGAAAATGAATACTTTAATTCATTAGAGTCGTACTTCTGTGGGTATTTTGGTTAAAGTAACCTAAAAGTAATACAAAAGTAGTGTAATGCATTTCTGAGATATTAATATTGTCATGTAACCAATTACAAAAAAAGAAATGGCAGTAACTTTTAATATATATATACTGTAATGCATTACATTTTGGAAGTAACTTGCCCAACTGTGTTCGCTATTGTTTGTTAGCACAAAGATTAGATATTAACGGGGATTTGGAACAAAATTGTTTATGCACAATGGGCTCTCTGCACAGCTAGAGTTTTAAAGCCAACGATAAACTTCCGGTGATAGCTTAATGTGGATATTTTCAATTTCACAAAGTTGTTTGTACATCATCAATGTTGTAATGTTATTACAATACATTCAGTTAAACAGACTAAAGCATTCATTCAGTTGTTCAAGCGTAAAATTAGATGAACGATGGTATAACCACTAGCGCCGTCAGTATAGCAAAAGGCTAGCGCAGATATTCCATTGAAAATACTGGGTAAAGTCTAAATCGAATACGTGGCCGGCTGGTATGTGCTATGCACATCCATATAGCAGCATTTTTATGACATTGTATAATAGGCGATGCGGTGGCACAGTAGGTAGTGCTGTCGCCTCACAACAAGAAGGTCGCTAGTTCAAGCCTCAGCTGGGTCAGTTGGTGTTTCTGTGTGGAGTTTGCACGTTCTCCCTGTATTCGCGTGGGTTTCCTCGGGGTGCTCCGGTTTCCCCCACAGTCCAAAGACATGTGGTACAGGTGAACTGGGTAAGATAAAAATTGTCTGAAGTGTATGAGTGTGAATGAATGTGTATGGGTTTCTTAGTGATGGGTTGCAGCTGGAAGGGCATCCGCCGTGTAAAACATATGCTGGAATAGTTGGCGGTTCATTCTGCTGTGGCGACCCCAGATTAATAAAAGGACTAAGCTGAAAAGAAAATGAATGAATGAATGTATAACAATAATGAATATTTTTACAGTACTGTGACGGTTGGGTTTAAGGTTGGGGTGGAGGTAGGCTTTAAAAAATAAAATGTATTGGGTATTTTAATAGATAGCAGCATAAATAATACTCAATACAACTACTGTTTTTACGTTACTGTGACAGTTGGATTTAGGGTTGGGGTGGGGATAGACGTTAATAAAATACAACAAATGTGAAATTTAAGAAATAATATAAATACTTTTCGTTAACTTTCGGCTGCAACCATATCTGATCTAGCAACAACCAAAATACAGGGTAAAAAAACTGTCATATTTTAAAGACATGGCGGGGGGAAATGGACTTTAATGCAGTGCTTCTTGTCCGATCTGAAACCCACTTCATATCATATATATAACAGGTAGTGAAGATTACTGATTTTTAAAGAGATCAGATCTTAAACGTGACAATTTTGAAATGGAAAGATGTCATTGGAAGCCATTGGAGTGCCTGGCTGAAAATTAAAAGTCTGGTAATCTGTAAAATATTTTACAACATTACAGATACATTAAAAACTAATTTAAGTGTGTGTATGGTTTGCATTGGTTACTTTAACAATTATAATAGCAAAAATAATTAATGTAGTGCTTTGTTGTATATACATGTTCAGAGTTAATAAATGTTTCAACCCAATTTAATTGCAAAAGTATGATAAAGTACAACAGGTAACACTTTAAAATAAAATTAATGGATTAAAGTCAACGGTAAGAAAAAAGCCAGATTCATTACAGTTACTGTGTTAATATAGGATAAAATAATACAACTGAATATTATTAGTTATTATCCCCATTTAGTAAAACGACTAACTTTAGTAAAACGATTGTAATCAGATTACTATAATTTTAACACATACATCAGCATTAAGAAATTATCATCACCTAAGATTAACATTAAACTTTACCAATACTTTTAATTAACTAATGTTTACTATTGAAGCCTTCTTGCACAGAGTTAATGTACAGTACAACTGACCTATAAATGTTTTAAATTTTAGTAACAGTTTCAGTTAATATTTCAACCTGTAGTAGGCCAGATGAACTTGAAAATATTATTGAAAAACAATTAAGTCTCTTAAAATGTTGCACTGTTAACAATACCACTGCAACACAACATGGATTTTACTAAAAAGAACTGTAAAAGTTTACATAATAAATAATTATTCAATGTATTTTGAGTTCCCATAATGTCAATATTGTACATGTTCATTATCATTCTATATTGAACCACTGCATAGAGAGATATAGACAGAGAGATAGAGTGTTTGTGAGTATAACTTACCTTTGTAATTGTTGATGAATTGCACTTGCAGGTTTGTCACTTTTACAACAAATGTAATGTTCTGCATCCTCTTGAGGTATTTTACGCTTTCTGTTTTTTCTTAATCCCAGCATGAAGACAAAGGGCATGTTTCCTATAAAGACTTTACGAAAAAATAAATATAATAAATTATATTATGCTAATAAATAACATAATAATAATAGCATAATACATTTTATATATTGTCAATTGTTCTGCTGAACCCAAATGATTTCACATAGATCTAGTAATGTACTTCTATCTAAAAATTTAAATAAAAAATTAAATCATAATGTAATTAAAAACAGAATAAATAGGATGTAAATCACATCCAAGATTAATTTTCCTATATTCGTTAAACAAAGCTATAAATACATTGTTATTTAGACTGAAAACAGGGCTAGACCCACATGAACCATTTTCATGTTTTTGTAACTTTACACATCTCAAAATTATATATACTTTGATATAATAAAGACGTTATATATATATATATATATATATATATATATATATATATATATATATATATATATATATATATATATATATATAAAATGTTCTGTGCGTTTGGGCAAGCTAATTAACATCATTAAAAGGCTCATTTACTTAAAGTAATTTAAAATAATCACCATATTAAACAAAAAATAAAGATTTTATTTTTGGGGCAACCACACAAGCACACGCAAGCACTATTTTGATCAACAGAAATGTAGTGTGTTAAACAGTATACAGCTAACATTGCTATTAAATACATTTCAACAAATATAATCGACAAAGGAATATAAGCACTAAACATACATCTTACAAAGGCAATGTTTTGTCGTGTAAGCAGTAATTATGCATTTAAATACATAAATTGATTTACCTGCTCTCCCAGGAGAGATGAGTTCGCGGGAAAAGGCGTCTCCAATTGATTGCGTCATTAGCACGTGTTTGCAAATGCCGCGCGTTCATGAGTTGAATGAGGCGCTGTGAGGGATGTGTGCTTAACACACACACACATACACATGAACAGAGGGGTGGGGGAGGGAAACTGCAGCAGGTTCAACTTGGAGTTTGCAAAATGTATGCATCCACGTGTTGAAGTGTTCACATATTTGTTTTATGTTGAACATGCTCTTTTCATTTGACTTTTTTTTTTAGAAAACCTGATTTTCTTTGATTATGGTGCACTTTAATTTAATCTCCAAATAAGTAAATAAATAAATATATATATATATATATATATATATATATATATATATATATATATATATATATATATATATAATAAAAAATAATTATAAAATAAAAATATATATATATATTTTTAAAGTAAAAAAAAAGTGAGGGGAAACCTGATAGGTGTTGTAGACTAGAGTTACGTTAACAAACTAATTTTATATTATTGTCGTCGTCATCATAGTCATAGTCTCTACCCCAGGGCAGCTCTCACGAGGCGTCTGTGAGTTGACAGTGGGGGATGGGTGCTCAAGACACACACACACACATACACACGAACACAGGGGTGGGGGAGGGGAGCTGCAGCAGGTAACACACTTCAACTTGGAGTTTGCTAAATGTATGCATCCACGTGTTCAAGTTTTCACATATTTGTTTCACATTAAACATGCTCTTTTCATTTGACTTTTTTTTTTAGAAAATCCGATTTATTTGATGGTGCACTTTAATCTCCAAACAAATAAATAAATTATATATATATATAATTTATTAATTAATAAAAACAATTGATATAAAAACAGAGATTTTTAGCGTTTTAACACAATCTTAAGGCATGTTTTCAACATGCTTCCTGATCCATCAAACATGTTTTTATTACTATATATATATATATTTATTTTTTTTTTTAAGTAAAATAAAAGTGAGGGGAAACCTGATAGGTGTTGTAAACTTGAATTACATTTACAAACTAATTTAATATTATTGTTATAGTCGTAGTCTACCCCAGGGCAGCTCTCTTGAGGCTTCTGTGAGTTGACAGTGGGGGATGGGTGCTTAAAACACAAACAGACACACACACATACACACGAACAGAGGGGTGGGGGAGGGGAATTGCAGCAGGTAACACACTTCAACTTGGAGTTTGCTAAATGTATGCATCCACGTGTTGAAGTTTTCACATATTTGTTTCACATTAAACATGCTCTTTTCATTTGACTTTTATTTTAGAACGCGATTTCTTTGATAACAATGCACTTTAATTTAATCTCCAAACAAATTAATACATTTCTTTATTTATTATCTATTTATTTATTAATAATAAACAACTGATATAAAAACAGGGATTCCTGATCTATCAAGCATGTAGTTTGTATTTCTTTTTTTTTTACTATATATATTCATTCATTCATTCATTCATGGGGTCGCCACAGCGGAATGAACTGCCAACT
Organism: Danio rerio; assembly: GCF_052040795.2. Classification (NCBI taxonomy): domain Eukaryota; kingdom Metazoa; phylum Chordata; class Actinopteri; order Cypriniformes; family Danionidae; genus Danio; species Danio rerio. The sequence goes on from NC_141028.1 coordinate 29,660,075, forward strand.
TATATAGTAAAAAAATGAAATACAAACTACATGCTTGATAGATCACATACACATTTTTATTATAGGTTTTTTAAGTAAATAAAAGTGAGGGGACAGCAGACCCTCAATTTAACCTCTAAACACATCTGATCGTACTAATTTGAGCTTCCAGAACTGGTTTGACACAGTATCACCAGTGATAAAATCAATCTCTAGTAACTCACTCACTCATTCACTCACTCACTCAGTATCCTTCAGCATAGTTACTGATTTATCAGGGGTCGCCACAGCGGAATGAACTGCTAACTACTCTGGCATGTTTCCTACAGCAGGCCCATCTGCTACACCACTGCCTAATCCCTACCCCTAAACCTCACTCACTCACTCACTCACTCACTGTCCTTCAGCATAGTTACTAATTTATCAGGGGTCGCCACAGCAGAATGAACCGCTAACTACTATGACATATTTTTCCTACAGCGGGCCCATCCGCTACGCCACTGCCTAATCCCTACCCCTAAACCTACCTCACACACTCACTCACTCACTGTCCTTCAGCATAGTTACTAATTTATCAGGGGTCGCCACAGCGAAATGAACCGCTAACTATTCTGGCACATGTTTCATACAGTTGGCCCTTCCGCTACGCCACTGCCTAATCCCTACCCCTAAACCTCACTCACTCACTGTCCTTCAGCATAGCTACTGATTTATCAGGGGTCGCCACAGCGGAATGAACCACTAACTACTCTGACATGTTTTATACAGCGGGCCCATTTGCTACGCCACTGCTTAATCCCTACCCCTAAACCTCACTCACTCACTCACTATCCTTCAGATAAGTTACTGATTTATCAGGGGTCACCACAGCAGAATGAACCGCTAACTACTCTGGCATGTTTCACACAGCGGGCCCATCCGCTACGTCACTGCCTAATCCCTACCCCTAAACCTCACTCACTCACTTCAGCATAGTTACTGATTTATCAGGGGTCGCCACAGCGGAATGAACCACTAACTACTCTGACATGTTTTATACAGCTGGCCCATTTGCTACGCCACTGCTTAATCCCTACCCCTAAACCTCACTCACTCACTCACTCACTCACTCACTCACTCACTCACTCACTGTCCTTCAGCATAGTTACTGATTTATCAGGGGTCGCCACAGTGGAATGAACCTCTAACTACTCTGGAATGTTTCATACAGTGGGCCCATCCGCTACGTCACTGCCTAATCCTTACCGCTAAACCTAACTCACACACTCACTCACTATCCTTCAGCATAGTTACTTATTCATCAGGGGTCGCCACAGCGGAATGAACCGCTAACTACTCTGGCATGTTTCATACAGCGGGCCCATTTGCTACGCCACTGCATAATCCCTACCCCTAAACCTCACTCACTCACTTACTCACTCACTCACTCACTATCCTTCAGCATAGTTACTGATTTATCAGGGGTCGCCACAGTGGAATGAACTGCTAACTACTCTGACATATGTTTCCTACAGCAGGCCCATCCGCTACGCCACTGCATAATCCCTACCCCTAAACCTCACTCACTCACTCACTCACTCACTCACTCACTCACTGTCCTTCAGCATAGTTACTGATTTATCAGGGGTCGCCACAGCGGAATGAACCGCTAACTACTCTGGCATGTTTCATACAGCGGGCCCATCCGCTACGCCACTGCTTAATCCCTACCCCTAAACCTCACTCACTCACTCATTCACTCACTCACTATCCTTCAGCATAGTTACTAATTTATCAGGGGTCGCCACAGCAGAATGAACCTGTAACTACTCTAGCATATGTTTCATACAGTGGGCCCATCATTTTCACTCACACTAATACACTACTGCTAATGTAATTGATCAGTACCACTATAGCGCATGGGTTTGGACTGTGGAGGAAACCTACGCTGACACGGGGAGAACATGCAAACTCCACACAGAAATGCCAACTGGCCCAGATGACACTCGAACCAGCGACCTTCTTGCTGTTAGACAACTTCTTGTCGGCATAAACCTAGCCATAACTGTAAATTATTCTCAATATCAGAGAGGATGATTAGTCGTACAACAATGATGTAGAAGCATGTAACCCTCAATGTAAATCAACCTTAACATAAAATGTGAACTTATTCATCAATCTGATTGACTAATAGAAATGTTGTTCCAGGTTCAACAGGTCAAGGGTGTCAAACTCAGTTCCTGGAGGGCCACTGCCCTGCACAGTTTAGTTCCCAGCCTGCTTCAACAAACCTTTAGGTTTCAAACCATAGACATTATAATAGAAAGCTAAACGCCTCATGGTCCGCTTCAGTCCGTTGTTCCGATAAGTCAACGAGGTTAATCCGGTTATGACTGCTCTATAAACAGAGGCAACTGAACAGAGGAGCTGCTGTTTTGCCTGATATAAAATATAAGAACAGTGTATTTTCTTAACTGATTATAGTTTTATGGTGTCAAAAAAAAAAAAAAAAAAAACTTCCTGGCAAGTCTGTTGGAGCTAAATTCAGCAGGATTGTGGCCCTCCATAACCAAGTTTGGACACCCCTGGTTTAAAGTGATCTATTGTCTGGGTTGGTGTTGTATATCCAATTTAAACTAGCTTGTAATAAGCTGCCAGTACATTTCCTGTTATTTTACAGACGTATTTCTCTAGATATTATTTCTTATACACTATATCATTCAAATACTGAAATGTCAATTAAAAGTCACTTTGTTAAACTGTAGAGTTGAATTTTCAACATCAAAAAAGTGGACAGAGCAGAGATCAACATCCCATAATTAATTTTGTTATGAGTTTAGTTTTTTGTAATGCATATAGTGTATAAATGGCTCTAAATAGCTGTCCCACAGTAAAAACTCTTCATGGTAAAACGGTATAGTTGTTGTACCAAACAATGAATTAGTTATAACAAAGTTATACTTTTCAAGTTCATAAAAGTGATATCAAGCCTTGTTAATGGGGCATCTATCTATTATAATGTCTGTTTCAAACAAGCCTGGAGGACTCAATTAGTTTGATCAGGGATGTTTCATTGAAGTAAAGCTGAACTGTGACCTGTAGCCTTCCAGGAAGAGTTTCACACATGTGAGATGTTAATCCAAGAACATGTTCCACTAGGTGAAATCACAATATCTGTGTATTCAGCACTCTCATTATGCAAAAAGCACAAGTTTAATAGAAACAGTGAATGCAAAGCAAGGCAACTAAAACTTCTGTCAATGAGAGACTGACTGTCTTCATACAGAGCTCAGTCTGAGGCCTACCCTCTGACCAGGCTGATCAGGCTCTTTCATCCTCCTCATCCTCCTTCTTTTCCTTCCCTCTTTTCAGGTTGTCGCCATTGTTCATATCTAAATTTGTAACACCTGTGTCTATTCTGGCTCATATTTTGCACATGCAGCTGTGAAAAAAATAATACAGAACTGGCACACATTCATACAGCTATCGTATCATTCCAAGTGTTTTATTTGTTTTTAACTGTCACTCTTTTTGTGTGGTGTTTTGTAACAAGAGCATCACAGTGCAAATCTGTTATAGTGGACACACATCTGTTTAGACTTTTGTGTAAAGAGTGTCTGAAACTGCCTGAACTTAAGTTATTACAGAAAGACCATGGCTTTATTCCATTAAGAATTTGGCTGAAAAATATAAAATGCATGTAGTATTAATACATTATTATTATCAGTGTTGGGTAAACGATTTAAAAAAAGTAATGAATTACTACAACATTAAAGTTGTATTTACAGCTCTTCCAGAATACTTATCAATATTTCTTGAAACTAGTAACTGAACACACAAACAAATATCCACAAATACACTACAGCAATGGACTTGTAGTTTTGTAGAATTGGTGTTAATAAGGTAAGAGTGAAGAGTTTCAGTGAGTCTGTGTCAGTTTTCACGTTTAGTGTCTGAGCAGTTAAAAAAGGCTGTAAATTGCTTTTCTACCATATCTAAAATGTAATTAAATTACTCAAGAAGAAATGTAATCACTTCACTCAATACTATCAGAATCTCTATAAATCTCAGTGCATAGGAAATATAAATCAACACTTTTTATTCTTTAAATATAATTTAAACCTGTCCTTTTAGCTTTCCTAACTTAAACAAATACTTTATTATCAACATGTTATTTAGATAACAAACAGAACTCTGGAAAAAGTTAAACATATAAAAAGTTTCCAAGTGATTTAACTATATATTATACACAGAACTGGCAAATGTCTTAATTCATTGTTTACATTTGAATGAAATAAACAGGCTTGAAGTATTTCTTATTTTATTTTTTACATTTTTTAAGTTTTAGAAAAAAAATATATTCACTTTGTGATTTCGTTACAGTAAGTTAACTGATTATTTTGGACTATACTCCCATCACTGATTATATTTATCTTTATCTAAAATGTAATTAAATTACTCAATAAGAAATTTATTCACTCATACTATTTATAATATATGTAAATCTCAGTGCAAAGGAAATATAAATAATACACTTTTCATTCTTTATAAATGATTTAAACCTGGCATTTTAGCTTTCTTAACTTAAACAAATACTTATTAACATGTTATTTAGATAAACAGAACTCTGGAAAAAAGTTAAACATGTATACAAAAAGTTTCCAAGTGATGATACCATTTATTATACACGGATATACATCAAATTATATATTATATTCTGCCTAATTTCCTCCCGGTTGGACTCGGAGCTCCTCTCCTCCTTTCTTTCCCGGGCAGCTGAGCTCTTTGTAGCCGGAGGGAGCGTAGCTGCGGGCGGGGGAGGTGCGCGGTGCGGTCGCTGACAGTGTAGGACAGACAGACAGTTCAAAGAACACACAAACCAGGAAAACATTTGATTCTGTTGCGTGTCGCTCTCGCGGGCCGTTTCGCGCTATTATGCCACAGTATTTCTCGGATCTGCTACTGTACCGCCTAAACTAAGTTACATACTGTACTTCCGTGTTATCCGTTCCCTCGGGGATACAACGCGATCTGCGCAGAAACAGTACGATTCAAACCTAGAATAAAGTACCGTGCTTAAGGACACCAAATATAAGGCTTTCTTGACGCAGTTTGGTCATTTTCATTTAAATACTAATTAAAGCCCAATTTTATTCATACTGTCTCTTTTATTCTGTGAAGTAACCATAGTAACTTGCTGCCGCCATCTTTATTTTTACGCACTTCGCCTCTGATTCGTCAGATCAATAGGGGGCGTGACATCCTCCTTGTATCTTTCTGATTGGCCAGATCCCAAAAGTGTGTATCATTGCGTCATTGCAGTTCTCCTAGAGGGCGCTGTGTTATACACACTTTTGGGGTGGGGGGATACACACTTAGATACACAAATCATGTAAAAGTGCATTTTGAGGACAAGTGAGATTTTAAGCCAGGACACCATTTTGAAGCATGCTGAATACTGCTATATGGTCAGACAAATGAGGACCAAGAAAAAGTCCTCATTTGTCAAGGTGGTCCTCATTTTACTGGTGTGTACTCTGGCGAAAGTCCTCATTTTGGACATAAGCAAGTACACACACACACACACACACATACACACACACAGAGATCTAACAGCCTTCAGTGCAGCATGGGTGGAGAGGTGTGGTGCACCGGTCACTGAATCCAGCATTGGCGCTCTCAACTCGCCGCACATTCTGTTTTTATATTATGCTCTGTGTTTGTCACAAGTCATCTGAGCTCAATGCTTAGCTGCTCCGCCTTAAGCCCCTTTTACACATACAGATCATTCTTAAAAGTGTTCCTCCATATGTTTCTATCGAAGTTGTTCACAATACTTAACCATCCACATAGTTTGTAATGCAGTCAATATTTACAAATTTACAAAGCTGACGTTTCAAGCTTATTTTTGGTTGATTTTTGTCAGAATTTACCAGTGTTTTGGAATAAATGTTGATCGATCTTGCCTGTGTGAGCAGCACTTTTTTTAATTTACTGGTAAAGTCATTTCCGCATATTTACCAGTGTGAAAGGGACTATTATTTTGATGTGATATTTGACAAAATGACAACCTAGTTATATTATATTCATTACTTCGGTTATAGATGCTGTACTAAGTGTATACTAAATAATTAATATTAATTATATTATTTATATTAGTTATATGCAATATTAATGTATTGTATTCAAATGCAAACAGTACAATACAGTGACTGAATTAATTTTATAAACAGGGTGTAATAAGTACAATACATATATGTTGTACTTGTTACTGTACATCCCTGTTTATAAAATTAAATCAGTGTACTGTATTGTACTGTGTGTGTGTGTGTGTGTGTGTGTGTGTGTGTGTGTGTGTGTGTGTGTGTGTGTGTGTGTGTGTGTGTGTGTGTGTGTGTATATATATATATATATATATATATATATATAGTATATGACAATTTATATAGAAATACAAATAACAAAGCTAAAAAACATTCTAAGTGGAGTCATTTACAGATTTACAGGGATTCGTTATAGAAAATATATTTTTGTGCTTTTAGTTTGAACAATTCCTCTTTTTCTTGTGTGTCTTTCTCTAGTAATGGCAGCTATCCGTAAGAAGCTGGTGATTGTGGGAGATGGAGCCTGTGGAAAGACCTGTTTGCTGATTGTGTTCAGTAAAGATCAGTTCCCTGAGGTCTACGTGCCCACAGTGTTCGAAAACTACATTGCTGACATAGAAGTGGACAGCAAACAGGTGGGTTGTTATTATACTGTGCTGGACACGTTCTTCCTTTTTTTGTGGGCACATACACTGAGAAGCTGTCTGTTTGTTCATGTGTGCAAGCATATGTGCGTTTATTTTTATGTTGTTGGCATATCGGATTTGTTCAGTTTGTGAATTTTGTTGAGGGCAAAATTTATGGCTCACTTATAAGGGCATTTTAAGGAGTCATATTTTGTTTGTTTGTTTTTTATAAGAAGAAAATATGGTCTTATTACTTCAAGATAATTGTTGAAATTTGATGCTGGCTTGTAGAATACCATGAAGACTACTTTTGTGTTAATAGTACAGCAACTCGTATGCAATTTTATTTAGTAATGCATTTTTGAAAGTATGTGGGCTAAGGTTTTACTGTGATTTATTTTTATATTACATATGCTTTTAAATATATAAAAATATAACAATATATATTATATATATTATATAATATATAATTATATATTATATAATATATAATTATATATAATATTATATATATATATATATATATATATATATATATATATATATATATATATATATATATATATATATAATATTTTTTATTTATTTATTTACATTTTCTTTTGTGTCAATAATATTTATCAACAAATACTATTTTAAAAGTATTAATAGTATTGATTTGGCTTCTTCGCTATCATAAAAGCCAAGCAATACTCTTAAAGATGTACAACCCTACAATATCGTTTGGGAATAAATTCATATAAAGCCACATTATTAAAACCAATCTATGTTAAAGCAGTGTTTCTCAACCATGTTCTTGGAGGACCACCAACACTGCATGTTTTATGTGTCTCTTTTTCTGTCACACCCATTACAGGTCTATCAGTCTCTGCTAATGGGCTGGTGATGTCATGTGTGTTTGGTTAAGGAGAAACGGTAAATGTGCAGAGCTGGTGGTCCTCCAGGAACGTGGTTGAGAAACACTGTTAAAGGAATAGTTTGAAACCAAAAAAATTATATTTTCTGATTTCTGCTCAGCCCCAGGCCTTCCATGTTGTTTGACTTTTTTCTTCAGCTGAAAATGATTTCATATTTTTTTAGGAAAACATTTCTGTATTTTTTTTTAAGTGATTCGAGTGACCGGCCATTTTTAACATTTTTTAGATTTATGCCTCCTCATAGTAATCGACAAAGCCCTATTCAATTAAATAAACGTTTTAAGGGGAATACAGAGTCATATACGCTACTATTTTACTTCAAATGTGGTTTAATGTTTGTACTTCCATATGAAGACTTTTTGTCCTATGTGTAGTTCAGTCAAGCTTTAATAACTTCAGATTTATAATTTTTTTACAATTATTTTTATTATTTTAATAATTTTTAAATATACATTTATGGGTACTGACATTGATCTTAATGCCAGTCAGAGTTTAGAGACGTTCTTTTGGCTGACAAAACACTGAATGGTCTTCATATCCATCTCTCTTTCAGGTGGAGTTGGCTTTATGGGACACAGCTGGCCAGGAAGACTATGATCGGTTGAGGCCATTGTCTTATCCAGACACAGATGTTATCCTGATGTGTTTCTCTGTAGACAGTCCAGATAGTTTAGGTACGTAACTAACTACACGCGTAACTGTATTTTTTAAAGGAATGTCAGGAAGAGTTCATTTGAAAGAAAAATTATACTTTGTACAAGGACACATTCAATTAATTATAATGTATAAAAATATTTTGATTTCAAATAGAAATTAATCTTATATTATATTAAAGAACTGTTTTCAACACTGACAAGAAGAAGAAATACTCCTAGAGCAATAAATCAGCATTTTTAGAGTAATCTTTAAGGGTCATATGAAACTGAAGACTGAAGTTTTGAGGCTTAAAATACTGTTTTGCATCATGGAAACAAGCTACACTTTAAAGTGTATCAAAGGGCACCTATGATAAAACATCTTTTGTAAGCTGTTTGGGCAGAATTGTGTGTAGGTGTGTCATCTATCATACTGGAGTCATAGAAAGACAATTTAACGACAGTTTAACAATAGAACGTAAGAGTGTGGTTTCCCCACCCACCAAATAGATTGACAGCCACATATTAACATGTCTCTGTAGTAACATGTATAATCATATCAACAAAACAGAATGTGCGTAAAGCGACCGGGATTAAAAGATCTGTTCAGCTCTCTTTGATTATCAATCATCATCAAATGTGATCAAGAATGAGTTTTACATGTTTAAAGGGTTTTTAAAACAGTGCATGTTTGTAATGAATTACAGCGATTTTACCGTATTTACCTTATCACCACAAGCCGCATGTCAGTACAGTTATAAAAGAAGCCGCTTGAATCCCAGTTTGTGATTGTTAAATCTGGTTTATTTTTTACATAAACATAACAGATACCCATACAACAGTGGATATTAACTTGTATACTGTCACATTTGCCATGCAAAACATTACAAAGTTAAACACACGCTGTGTGTGTGTGTGTGCGTGTGCGTGTGCGTGTGTGCGCGTGTGTATGCGTGCGTGAGTCCGCTGCATGCGTGTGTCCGCTGCGTGTCTGTGTGTGTGAACTTTGTTACGACACTGTGTGTTGCATCATTGCAGAAAGGCTTGAATTAAATCCATAACAAATACATCAAATAATCATTGGGAAAGATTTTACTGTAGTATTTCTCACAAACGTAACATGAGGTCTGCTTTCTTAATGGCTGCCACTGTGATGTTTATCTGACTGAGGCACACTATGACAGGCGGTGGGAACGGTGGGTATGGAGAACTAGCATTAAAATTACCGCCAATAAACAGATACATTGTGTTCAGAGCAGCAAATTCCAATATTCTGAAAGGTATAATACAAATCTGATGAGTGTTTTGTGCTGAAACTTCAGACACATTCTGGAGACAAAAACGATTTATCTTAAATCTTGAAAAAGGGGCAAAATAGGTGCCCTTTAAAAAGGACAACACTCATTTTCAGTTGTAGTAGTCACAATTCATTTAAAACTAAAATCATAAAAATTACAACTTATAACAACATAATTGCATTAGAAACATTTCACAAATTCTTACTCTAATTCCAAGTTTGGAACAGTTGGGTAAATTGAAGTTAAAAAAACAATAAAACTGAAGTGGTAAATTAAGTTTGTAAAGGCTACATTAAATTTAAGATAATTGAATAAAGGGGTAGTTCACCCAAAAATTGAATTTGCTGATCATTTACTCACACTTAAGTGGTCATAATCTGAATTTGTTTCTTCTGTTGAACTTAAAGCAAGTTTTGTTGTAAAGAATGTTGGAAAAGCAGCAATTGATATCTATAGTAGAAACAAAAAAGAACAATGGAGGTTAATGGCTACTGCTTTCCAACGTCCTTTAAAAATATCTCCTTTTGTGTTTATTGAAGAAAGAAATTCAAACCGCTTTGGAACAAGTGGAGGGTGAATAAATGTTTATTTTTGACTGAACTATTTCTTTTAGCACTGTAAAATATTTTAATGTAATAAATAAATTCAGTTCATTGCAATACTGCATCGTCAGTAAGTGTTTTTTTTCTGTTCTTTTGCAGAGAATATTCCAGAGAAATGGACGCCAGAGGTAAAACATTTCTGTCCCAACGTTCCCATCATCCTCGTGGGGAATAAAAAGGACTTAAGAAATGATGAACACACACGCAGAGAGTTGATCAAGATGAAACAGGTATGTGTTTTTGTGTGTGCGCACGTTAAGCAGGTGTTGCCATAGTAATGTGAAATAGAGTTTTGTAAAACACAGCGAAGGCCTTTTGTTGGCCTTTGCTTAACAAACAGGACACTTCCTGTCTCTGACAGCCACAGAGGAAAATGGAAACGCAGCTGTTTCCTGTGGGGATAAAGCGGCCCTCTGGGATTGCATCATGCTGGAGGGTGTTTGCAAGAACCGGTAGCCAAACCTCCATTTTAGTCAGAATGATACTTTAATAAATTTAGCAGTTGCTCTTTTTTTTTTTTTTTTCGAATATGATTTGCTAATTTATTTGAAACTGCTTGCATAGTTTCTTATGCCTCTTTATATTCTTTCAAATTGCATGGGTATTTTTGCCTACAAGCATTGTTGTTGAACGGAACTGTGGGTAGAGATATTTGAGAAACCATTTAAGGTCGCTTACAAACAGTGGCGTTAGTGTCTAGGAATGCTCATTGAGATCAAACCTTGATTCTATCTCCACAGGAATGTGGCAGTTTGTTAGTCATGTGTTATTTTTCAGCATAATACAGAAAGAAATATCTACTGCAATGTAGACTACTGTTTTGATTGCTCCTTATTACAAAAAAAAAAAAAAAATATATATATATATATATATATATATATATATATATATATATATATATATATATATATATATTAGGGGTGTAACGATACACTCAGCTCACGATACGATGTGTATCACGATATAGTGTTCACGATTTGATATGTATCACGATATTTGGAATAAAAATTGAAAATTTAACTGAAATGCAAATTTTACCAAGTAAACTATTTTTTTTGTATTTCTTTTGTTTTAACTTGTTAAAAGGAACCTTCTTTTAGAAAATATATTAAACAGGCCTGTCTCTGGAAAATAAAACAATTTAAAAACTTCTTAAAAATATTATTGAAATGACAGAGAAAATTAAGGAACAATTTAAGTAAAGGTGCAAAAAATAAGCTTTCTATTCAATTGAATTTAACAGTAAGAGCTTAAGGCTTTGCTTGGTCAATTGCGTTTTTTGTGTGTGCAAAAAAAAATCCACATTTCCAGCTAATCAGCAGTTCTATAAGATAATGCTGAACTTATGTGTATCTGTCTGAGAGGTTTTTATGGATGGCTGTCTTCATGTTGGGCATGATGAGTGACAGGGTGGCCGTCTTATCATTACACAGGACAGTCGTGACTCTTTTTAGCAGTTTAGGCAGGTTTACTATTTCTTCGGCGTCGCTGATGTCGGCGCTATCAAGTGTATCATGTTGCATTTTTGTGTACCTTTGTACTCAAATTTAGCTTCAAAGGGTTAGCTCGTCGTAATCATAACTCTAAAATGCGATATGATTGTTTAAATAATGTGTACGTTTTCGGTTTCATTTACACTGCTAAGTGCTGTTCAAACTTCCCACGCGGCTCCTGAAAGATCACTCTGTTCCACAAACTGAATATTGTTTACTACTTTATTAGTCACAACCTGCAGGTTCTGTTCACTGAAGCAGACGCGCGCGTGGCAAGCCGTTTTAACATTTAAACCTTTGTTCTGACTATCCATAAATATATTTAATTCATATTTAATTAAATTCATTTAGAGATATCTCTAATTATATTTTGACTAGTCGAATTATAATTATGACTAGTCAAAATATAATTAGAGATATCTCTAAATATATTTATGGATAGTCAGATCAAAGGTTTAAATGTTAAAACGGCTTGCCATACGCGCGCGTCTATCATAGTCCGCCCTCTGTAGTAACAGCTCACGTCATGTGTGATTTTGCGGCCGCCAATACATCATTATATGAAGACAGAATGATATTTTAGGGTGAATTGTACCTTATAAATACAGTATGTGACTCTTTCAACACCATTAGGTCATTGTGCAAAGTATGTAAATCACTGTGAAGACTTTAAAACTTAGGATGTGTGACCCAGTATGCGTGTCAAAAAGCGGACGAGTCTAAAGCAATGACTGTACAACCGAAATGTTGCCAGACGTCTGATTTTGAGAGGATGGGCCATCCTCTATTTCAGCTCCACTCATCTTGGTCTGCTAACATTACTGCTGCTGCAATCTGAACTCACGTGTGACAGCAGGTGGAACGTAGCTCACGTGCAAACAGCTCAACTAATAAGAGAAAACGGACGTCATATCGTAATCAAATCGTCATAACGCCACGATGCATATCGAGACATTTTTGCATCGCAATAAATCGTACAACGATAAATCGTTACACCCCTAATATATATGTATAGAGTGAGTAGGGAAAATTGCTAAGTACATTTGCTAGAATGGCATTTCAAACACCATTAGGATATATTCCTGTTTTGTCCTGGATGATGTTAATAGTTTTTATTGGATATTCTTAAATTGTGGAGTTGTAACCTACCTTTGCTTAGAACTAGTAAGTTTTTATTAAATAAAATTTTTATTACCATTTAAATTTTAATGTCAGTCTGAATTCAGCTCCATATGTCATTGCCAGTGTCTAGGCAATTATGGAAGGTAATAGTGTGGCAACAATGGAAGTTTGCCTTGGATAAAAATAATATATAATGATGGAATTTTAGTTTGTTTGAATGAACTGTTTAAGTAAGGGATAAAGTGCATACAGGCGGTTGTTATTGCTGATTTCTTTTTAATTAGATACAAAACATTGTTCTGAGTTGTAATCATTTATATATATATTTTTAAATTAAATTACGCTGACAGAAGCAAAAACGGCTGAATGGAGCATACACTAACCCAGGGGTGCCCAAACTCATTTATGGAGGGCCAGTGTCCTGCAAAGTTTACTTTCAACCCCAATCAGACACACCTGGGTTAGCTAATAAAGCTCTTACTAGGCTCTCTAGAAACATTCGTGCAGGTGTGTTGAGGCAAGTTGAAGCTAAAATCTGCAGGACTCCGGCCCCCCAAGACCGAGTTTGGACACCCCTGCACTAACCTATGTATTATTACACTGTTGTCCGAAATACTTGATTCTGATTGGTCAGTCGTGGCATTCCGAGGCATGTTATTCTGAGACAATCTTTGAATAAGATACAGACTCAACTTCGAATCACCTTGACCCTCAGTGAATCTGTTCACATCCATATATACACCCATATTCATTTACATCTGCTTGTCTTTCACGTCACTGTCTTTGAAAGTTTTTTTTTTTTTATTTATTTATTTTTATTACTGTTTCCATCTTGTGACTGAATAATATCTAGGTTAGCGAATGTTCCATTCAGCAGCATTTGTTTTTGGTGACTTAACTAAATAATTATTAGGTTAGTGTATGCTCTATCAGCTTCATTGAGCTGTTTTGTTTTCAGTCACCTTTCCATTTAATTAAAAAATTTACAAACTATTATGGCTCAGAACAATGTTTTTTGTAATTTTAATGTTTTGGAGCAAGTAGCTGTGTAATAAGTAGGATAACATGCATTAAGGAAGTTGTTTTCACAGAATAACGCCCTTAAGTCTTATACAACAGCCCTCCAATTCATGTTGGGCTGCTGATAAACCTCCTTGATGTTCTTTATCTCTTATATAACATGTCTTGAAATGTTCTGTCTGACCAATCAGAATCGAGTAATTTAGAGAGCCATGATTTTTTTTTTTAACAATGGTGAAAATTAATTAAACTGAAACCATTTCCTTGACATGCCAATGAGGTTCCAGCTGTCTATCAGGAAGTATCAGGAAGAATGGTTTTCATAGTTTCTGCACAACCTGCTTGAAATCATTTTGCATTTTTAGTGAATTGAGTTGAAATATGAGACCCAAAAAGACAACATGAAAATAAATGTATTTAGATAAATATTATAATGTAATAATACATATTTAATTGGGCTTTTAGGATGCATACTGTAATATGCTTTGGCATATCAAAGCAGAAGTAAACATTTTATTCCTAAAATGTTCAAAACATGTTATTAAACACAATATAGCACTGCAGATGTAGTGGAATTGTTCAATTCTATACACAATACTGTTTTTGCTAAGGAAAGTAGTTGTAAAAAGAAAGCTGGATCAGATAAATCTTTGAGCATCACACTGCCTTGTTTAATTTCTGAATGAATCTGTAGTGAAACAAATCATTTATGTCAGTGAATTGATTATAACAATAATAGCTTTGTTTCTAAATGAATCAGCATTTGAGTTTTTTTGTCCCTAATTTACTGTTGGTGGCTGTTTTTGACCCATTGACTTCCATTATAACCACAATTTTTTTTTTATTACAACACCATGACACCATATAATCATGCATTTTTGATTGTTGGTGGATTTCCTGGTTATGAAGAGGTAAAATTTGTATTTTTTACTGTTGATCATCAGTTGGCACCATTAAACTTGTGCAAAAAAGCTGGATTTTATATGGAGTATACAACAAATTAAAATGTGTCTGAGTGTGTGAAAGTGTGAGAGTGACCTTTACACACATTGATGTGTCTGAGAAAATCAAAATATGCATCTCAGCTCTCTCGGAACTAAAAGTAAATAAAAACAAAGACTGTGTAAATATGCACCATCAAATGTGGTTATAATAAAAGTCAATGGGGCAAAAACAGACAGTAAATTAGGAAGAAAAAAAATGAAAATCTAACAATATGTCAAGGCCAATGTTGTTACTAATTGTTCACATGTTCAAGACTGTAATAAGAAGACAAACTGTAATATAACAATTACTTTTTATGTTGTAAATATGATATTTTGTGTTTTTTCACCAAATCAGTGACATCATTTGTTTAATTAACAGATGTTTGCATAGAAAATACGTATCTGATGTTACCACTTCATTCACTTTTTCTGCAATACATTGGTAATACATTTTTCAGGGTTATTGGATAGATACAAAGTTCAATAGAAGTTATAGAACAGAATTGAAACATGTCCTTGATAAAATAATTATGGTAGTCTGAACTTTGTTAACAAAATGAAACTAGCGTGAGAGATTATTTGCTGAAAGAATGCTGCCTTTTATCTTATGTGTGTGTTTCAGGAACCTGTCAAACCAGAGGAGGGCCGTGACATGGCCAACAGAATCAGTGCATTTGGATACCTGGAGTGTTCTGCAAAAACTAAGGATGGAGTTCGAGAGGTATTTGAAATGGCCACCAGGGCGGCGCTGCAAGTCCGTAAGCGCAAGAAGAGAAGCGGCTGCCTGCTGTTATGAGCGACACACTGAAACACATGCGCGCACACACACACACGTCTCCTTGTACCTTTCAGCAGCTGATCCCAAGAGACACCTTTAATACCTACCACAACCCAGGTGTGGATGACAGAAAAATATTTATAAAGAATCTGCACCATGTGTGTGTGCGTCAGTAACCAATACCTCTCCATTCTGCCATCTTTCTCTTTACTTTTCTTTTCGCCAATATACTTTTCTTCTCTGGACTGACTGATTAATTTTGTATATGTACATAAATCCTCTCTGTCTCTTTTGATTCTGGTTTACAGTTATTCTATGCCTCTGTATATGATGCTCGGTGATTTAAGTTTAAAAAACAAAACAAAAGCAAATATACATTTATCATTCATTTAAACTGCCAGTTTGTGGTATGTCTTTCGTTTATTTGACTGATGACTGTGTTGAAATGCCAGCTTATCCTGACCATAGTCAGAATATAGATGCCCTATTTCTTTCATATTAATGAAAACAGCATTGTGATGAATAGAAGTACAGTGTTTGAATAATTCGGCTTTCTTCTATAAACATAAGTATTGTTTTTTTTAGCTAATGAGTTTTTTAGTTTTTTCTTTTAACTCAAGTATAGTTGTGCGTCAAGTTTAAACCTTATGTAATGGCTTTAGCAGGCCGAAACAGTTAGCAAATTATTGAATTACAATTGAATTAGCAATATGTGCTAACTGAATTAGCTTACTCGGCCTGTCAGATTAGCACAATACAATTATCCCACAATTTCAGAAGTGACATGAAATCAGGACAGTTTATCAGCTTTAGTTAATACCTGCTATAAAAGCAGCTCTGTCTGTCTTTCCAATTTCAACCACAAACTAGCCATAGCTTTGCTACTCTAATAGTAGTGGTGTTTGTTGGGACTGTGGTTATAAATGATAATCTACCAATAAATGAATATGCTCATTACAACATTTTAACTATTCTTAACCAAGTGTTGTAACTTTGAAACCTTCAAAAATGAATCAAAACACACAAATACCTGTATTTGTACTATATCTTTTATTATTATTATTTTTATTTATTTATTTTTTTTGAGCGATGAAGGTAGTGGAATGAATGAATAAAGTTCTGGGGTCTGTTCTTCGTCCGTGGATTGCTCCGGATTTGCTTATTGAAGATTGGACCCGATCCAGGATCATTTTGTTTTTTAAATCATCCGAGAGTTGTTGTCATAGCAAAAGTTCTGGTAGCTCAAACCTGCTGGGGAAGCAGGCTTATTTCATATAAAGAAGATTAGATCGGGTCATTTCAAGCAAAGGTAATACTGAAAGTGTGTATTGAATATGGTCTTACAGTAATAGTTATATACACTTGGGAAAGCAGTAAAATAGTTTTAAAAATTATATAAATCAAACTTATGCAATCTGCACTTCGAAATAAAAGTACAAAAACTGCTCCCCAAAGGGTTCAAAGAGAACATTTATTAATATGGACTTTGATACAAACGCAATCTATTTTAAGGTTCCAGCTTTAGTACAATTTGTGTATGATAATAGACATATTTTTAAAGGAATTATAATTTATGCAAGTTGCAGACACCTTAACCAATATCAAAATGCTTTTTTTTTTTTGGTGCAAAATTAACTTAAACAGCCAGCTATTAAGAGACTTGAATAGACCTAGACTACTACACTCTCAGAAATAAAGGTACATGAGCTGTCACTGGGGCAGTATCTTTTCAAAAGGTACATATTTGTACCTGAAGGGTCCAAAATGGTCCCTCAAAGGTACTTTTTAGGTACATCTGGACACTTTTATGCACCTTTGAGGTACCACAGTGGACTTTTTGGGTACAAATATCTTTAGAAAAGGTACTGCCCCACTGACAGCTCATGTACCTTTATTTCTGAGAGTATATAATAAAGAAAATCTGCTCTAAATGTAAAACTAAATAAATTGCTAAATATTCTTGACACATGAAAGTGTAAAGCCTGCAGCCCACATCAGAGGTGGAAAGTTATTGCGTGTCATTTAACAAACAGTTTATTACAAAATGTATATAATTTTGCCCACCAGGATAATTGAATATTAATCAGATGATGTCATTACGCTGCTGTGCCCTCAGCCAATTCTTGCATTGCTAATCATGATTTCAAGGATTTATAGATCGGTCCTTCACACCAAGTGCAGCGATCTCAGTTCAGTTCATCCAGGTATTTTTTTCTGTTTCACAAACTTGTTTAAAGAACCAAATTGGCCACAGATCAGTTATCAAGATTAAAAGATCCAGGATCTGTCAAATCATTTTGGGAGTTAGCCCTAATGTGGTGAAGTATGTATATTTTAATATATGCAATTTGCGGCATTTGTAAAGTGCTTGAAAAGTCCTTATATTTGTTTTTGGAAAAGTTCTAAAAACCCTGAATAAAACAAATTAACATTGCAAATGGCATGCAAAGTCAAACATTTGACCTATGAACTCAGTCAAGCCCAACCAACCTCAAGTATCATGACACTTCCAATGAGAAAAACATATATACTCTACTTTTAGGGGGAATCCCTGCTGCCAGTCTTCAGTGTGTTCCGCTTGGGAAGAGTTAGGTTTAACTGGACAAACCCCTCGACTAAGTCTACATCATACAGTATGTGTACTCCAGGCACTTATTTGTCCCACAGTTCAGTACGATTGTGAGGTCATGACAGCAGCTTCCATCCACAGTGCATAGTAGTTCCCAAGTGCCCAAAGACTTACGGTCGTCCATTTAAACCCAAGTTCTGCCAGTAGTGGACACTTGTGTAACATAGTCAACTTTGCAAGAAGTTAATGAGAAAGGGGTCTGGATGCAGACCTGGTGCAGTGCAATCTGAGCTGCATCCAATGCTTTTTAGGCTCATTCCCAATTCCACCCCTTAGCCCTTCTCCTTACCCCTACCCCTCGTTTTGCGCCTTCACGCCAATGGGAAAGCGGTGTCCCAATTCACTTTAGCTTAAAGGCAAAGGGCCAAGGGGAAGGGGTGAATAGCCCTTCGAACAAAGATTTTTCAGGGCCACACTCTAAATCAAGGGGTAAGAAAATTTCCCAGAATACACCTGCCACAATGGCAGTATTGCTGAACCCGGAATTGAGGAGATCCACAAAGATTTTTTTTTTTTGTCATTGTTACAGATTTTTATGACAAACAAACACGTTTTAATATATTCATAACCGTGTTCATGTTTTACTGTCATGCTTTAAAAAAAATAATAATAATTCGCAATCTATAATCCATAATCATAACTCCTGTATAGCAGTCCCACAACATTCTGACACATGATGATGCTTGAATACCCTGTCAGAAAAGTCTAGTGGCTGAGAATGAGCTTTTTACGGTGTCTGCTATATTGTTAATGTTGTTTTTTTGTTTACATAGATGAATATGGCCACTGTGTAAATACACAGCACAGTTACCCTCTTATTATGACATTAGATCGTTATGATAACATAATATTTGCCTTCAGTGATTTTTTTTTGAAGATAAATACCAAAAAATAGCACGACTGTAATAGCTACAGCAGTCGCGATCGTCTGATCTCATATGAAGCATGAGATCGCGATGACATATGATGACGTGTGCAGGTGTTGTATAGTGCTGTGTCCCAATTCTTAGGGGTAAATTTTGAAGCCCTTCCCCTTCACCCTCGGTTTTAAGGGCTAAGGGGAAGGGGTCAAAAAAGGAAATTGGGATTGGGGCTCACCTAACCCCACTCCTAACCCTACCCCTTACAATGACATCATTTGCTCCATTTGAGAGAATTGTGTCTGATATTGCATCGCTGAGTGATGCTATCTCAGCTTGCATCATAAAGGCTGCATCCAGATACTATTGGTTAATGAGGGAATGGCATAAAACATTTGTACTGGAACACAGCCAAAATGTCAAATGTAAAAACAGCTTTACAATTAGACATGGGCTGTGTTTCACTCCGCTTTTAGACAGACCCTCTTAAACTTCCCCAAGCACTTCTTCTCAAGAGAATCCCCGATGCCCTTTTGAAGTGTGTTCCACTTCATCAAGTCAGTGAGGAAAGTTTTTACTTCAAAACAGATGCTCAAGCCCCTGATTTCTGGAGGGAGACTGCCCCTCCAGTCCAAATTTACATGGCCTTTCCTTGATAACTCGCTTCCATCTCATTGGCATGGGTTTTAATGGGCTGAAATAGGTTTAAATGAAATGCCTTAAACCTTTAAGCATTTGGAAACTATATGCACTGCAAATGCAAGCTGCTGCAGCCATATTGTATTGTAAAACTGTATATGGTGCCAGGATTGTTCATACAAAGACTTGCTCCCTTGGTCAAAATAAAGGCTTTGATGGTCTGTTGACTTAAACGTCCCTAATCTACTTGACAAAGTGAAACACACTTCAAAACATTACCCTGGACCATATATAATTCTCAAAAGTGAGCCATTTAATCCTGTCTCGGTGTTATAATATTGGTAACAATTTACAGAAAAGTTGCATTAGTTAATGTTATTTGTTTATGTTTATGTTTATATTATGTTATTTTACTGACATGAAACAATAATCAATACATTAATTACAGTATTTATTCATCATTTTCTTATGTTAACATTAATGAATAAAAAAAAAAAACGTAATTAATTTTTAGTCCTTGTTAACTCACAGTGCATTGAATAATATTATTACAAGGCTCTCTGGAATACTGGATTCTGATTGGTCATTCACGATACTTCAATGTTATACTCTGATACCGACCAAGCAGGTACTTTGAATTAGGGCTGCACAATATATCGTTTCAGCATCCATATTGCAATGTGCACATTCACAATATTGACATCGGAAGATTTGGAATGTTGAGTTTGAATTATAGTTGACCAGGAGCCACAGAATTGTATTTATTAACTGTATTTATCAGTAATTTTTTATGATTTATGAAAAGAAAATGAGGTTTTTGTCTTGTTTCTAGCCCAAATATCTACATTTCAAAGTAAAAACACGTTTTTTTTGTTTGTTTTGTTTTTGTTTTTACTTGCCTCATTGGCAAGTTTACATGTTTTAGGGAAAAAATATATAATTTTTGACTTTTTTTTTCTTCTGAAGGTAAAAACAATACAATATGTTCACTTTATCTAAATTATTATTATATTTGGACTAGAAACAAACAAAAAAAAAGGAAGAAAAGCATTTTTAGCATCTCGATTGTTTAATTTCTGTACCTGAATACTGTTAAACTCCTCAGAAATCTGTCAAATATTCAAACTATCTCGTGAAACCATTCATATCGCAATATGTATCGCAGAAAAATAAAATATCACAATATATTTTTTTTTCCAATATCGTACAGCCCTACTTTGAATCACCTTGACTATTAGTGAATATATTTGTATATACTACATATCCATATCTTGGATACCATGGATTTTTGGTGTTATTGGCTATTTGGTGAGGCCTTCATTACTGTAATGTTATTGTGTTATAAGATAATCCCTTACGTAACAAGCACAGCTTTTATTGAAATTTGAATACTGCATAAATGTTGAAATTAACATCAACTTTGACTATTAATAATTGCTATTGTTCATTCATAGTAAATGCCCTCCCTAGTAATAACTATAGAACCTTATTATAAAGTGTGACCATTATATCTCGACCCTCCCATTCCTTCCTGCACACATCATTTACCAACTTTCCTGTGGATCCTGCAGAAGTGAGGGGCGTGTTTGTTTGGGGCGATGACTTCAAAGTAAAGTGTTTTCCAGACATTGTTAATAAGTCTTTAATTGTGGGGTAGAGAAGACGTAAGAGTTAAGATCTATTTTGTGTGCTTGAAAAAGAAAATTCCCTGTGGCATTGTCCCTATAATTGTTGTCCAGCAAGTTATTGTAAATAAGTGGTTATTTGGTTAAGAGCAAACTGGTTTAAATTTAAGTGAAGCAGTGTGTTATTCGACTATAGAACAGTAACTGCCATATATAAAATAACATATATATATATATATATATATATATATATATATATATATATATATATATATATATATCACTGCAACCGTGATGTGTGTAGCAGTACACACAAAAACCACAAGGGGGAAACAGTATAAAACCAAACCACAGACGATTTTCAGTTGTCATTATGCTGAAATCATTTGAAAACATATTAACCCTTTATTGGGTGAGGATCAACTATATATGTTAACTTTATTGACACAGATAACAATATCATAATTTTTATTGAAGTAATGAAAGTCTTGTAATAACCCAGAGTAACTCTCCAGGGTTTTTCTGATGAGAGTGCCATAAAAAGAGTTAAAATGTTTGTAGTTGAATAATTAAAGCACAGTTGGAATGTATTTTCTGATTTAAAAATAGTTTTCAAAGTCTCATTTTATACAAACAACATATATATATATATATATATATATATATATATATATATATATATATATATATATATATATATATATATATTCTGTTAGTTTATCTGTTTTACAACAATTATTAATTACACATTGCAGTAAGACACTTTATCAAAAAGCTGTGGTCCATGTCCTCACATATTCAAATATTTTCTGTTCTCCGCTTAAAATAACAGCTAAACTGTATCAAAAAATCAGAGTAAACTTTAAAAATTCACTTGTAAATTCAAGAAACATACAAATTGTGCAAGTTTGATGTTGTACAATGTCTTTGCTACAATATGTGGATTAAAAGTGTTGATGTTGCACCGCTTTACAGAAGATGGGCTTGAGATGAAGGATCTTCAGCATTAGTAATCATTCCTAAACTCGGGATCCACATACCGCTGGACTGGACTCTCCTCGGTTTCCTCTAGAAGGTGAAAAAAAAGAGGTTTTATGAAACTATTATTAACATTATTATGTAAAACATTTATTAGCATATTATTACGGTATATTATTTACTATTAGAAATTGTAACAAAGATGCTGGTAAATGTTCTAATTGTGCGTGAGCTAATTATTAAAACAATATACTCCTATGTTTATTTGAGAATTCATTCATTTTCCATCAGCTCAGTCCCTTTATTCCCTAGGGGTCGCCACAGCGGAATGAACCCTTAACTTATCCAGCATATGTTTTACACAGCGGATGCCCTTCCTGCAACTAGGAAACACCCATACACACGCATCCACACACAAACATACACTACTGCCAATTTAGTTTATTCAATTCACCTATAGCGCATGTATTTGTGCTGTGGGGGAAACCAGAGCACCCGGAGTAAACCTACACGATCATGGGGAGAACATGCAAACTCCTCAAAGAAATATCAACTGACCCAGTCAGGACTCGAACCAGTGACTTTCTTGCTGTAAGGCAACAGTGCTAATCACTGAGCCACCGTTTCACCCCCAAGAAATAATTTTTAACTACTGTATATTTTGTTAACTTCAACTTTAAATTTGAGAACTCTCTCATCCTCCCAGCAATGGTCCCGAGAAGTCCAGAAAAGTATCCAGTCAGTTGTTTGGATTGTTTTATTATTATTATTTTTATTGTGGTGTTGGATCTGCTCTGTGTTCGCTACATCACACCACTCTTTTGCGTCAGGTCAGGGTGACGTATTGCCTTTGAAATGTTTATCTACCAAATTGTTTGTCCCGAGTTTGCTTTTTTGTTGTTGTTTTTTTTGTCAGTGAGCATTAGAATATGGATTGTATTGCAATAACAATATGTGTTGTATTCCCCATAGTAAGTATAGAGAATGACTGATGTGAGTTTTATGAATGGAACTTTAAATACAATACCGATGAGATTAAGTAAATTGTTAATGTGTGATTTAGTTTAAAACAGCAACCACATTTTGTGTTCCATGTACCCTCTAAATGTATTTAAAACCCACCAAAAAAGCCAAATTTTAGGTTATACTACAATCATTATTATTTTACATTTTTTGTAATCTTTGTGTGTTTTAAATTTCACTTTATGTCCTTGCCATCAAAATGATAAACATTTAACGGTTACTCAATTATTGCCTTTGATTTTTGAAATTTATTTTTTTTTGACAAACAAAAGTGTTTTTGGAGTTTTACACGATTACTTATAAACCCCTGAAGTTCATGAAACGTTTTGACAATGCTTATTGGTTGCTTTTCTGAACTTTGAGTCCGTATCACTGCTGTCTGTGGAGGACGAGAGAGCTCTCAGAAATCATTTAAAAAAATCAAAGATGAACGAAGGTCTCAGGGAGTTAAAACGACATAAAAGTAAGTAAATAATTAGATCTTTTATTTGTGGGTAAATTTATCTTTGAATACTGTAAGTGACTTAAAGAATCATTCATTCGATTAATTGTTTCAAGCTCACACACAAAGTTGCTTTTGCTACTTGTTTAAATGAGCTCAATCAACACAATTCTTAAAGGTTTTTTGGGACAACTTATTTGTTTTATGTTCAATTATTTCAATTTGTAAAAACAAAGTTGACGTAATCTATTTGTGTTGGAGCAACATAAAGCAATTGTGTGGAACCCTGCATTTTTACAGTGCTGGCTAATCCAAAACAGCAAGTGCTTGAGCACCACTTGGGGTTTATCTATATGCCTGCTTGTTGATAAAGTCAAACAAGGTGTTGTGACTGTCTGAGATTTAGAATGTAATTAAAACCTGTCTCACCGTCCTGGATGTTAAGAGCAAGAAGACGACTTTCAACATCATCTATTCTCTCAACGCTGGTAATGGAAATCCCAGTGTAACCACCCCGCTCCAAGCAGAAGTCAATAAACCTATTAATAAACAAGAGATACACGTAATTTAGGGAGTACCCCGACAGGATTTTAAAAAGGAATATTTTTCTTTGAATGTCCAGCATACCGGCCCCAGCTTTCATCTGTCCGCAGAATCATGGGGTTTCCCACCATGATTAACAACGATTTTGCCCTTGTCACCGCCACATTGAATCTCTAAAGAAAATACATTGAGATCAAATTCATTATAGAGCCTAGACTAATTCAAGACTAATATAAAGTTAAAGGCAAAATTATTAGCCACTTGGAAATTTAATTATTTTAAAAATACTTTGTAAGTGATGGTTAATCAAGGAAAATATCCCAGATTTTCTGTCAAATAATTCAGGACAAAGTTGTTTCTTTTAGTTTCAACACATATTTAAAATGTGTTTAAAACTAAATCTCTTTGTTAAACAGCACCTTATTTAAAAAATTTATATTTCACAGAAAGACTAATAAATTTGCCTTCTTTTGTAAGTATTACATTAGTCTTTAATACCACATGATCCTTCAGAAATCATTCCAAACACCTCCACTTTATACCTTTTCATTTTTGAGAAACCCAATGTTGAATGTTTCATCCAAACTGATGTATTTTACACTGCTGCGAACAGTCGACACCATGATCACTTTCCTCTCTTGGCCCTGAAACTCCTCCACAGAACCGACCTACACAACACACAAAGGAAGTTGGCTATCATATTACACTTCTAATTTAAAGCAATGGTTCACCCAAAACTGAACATTCTGTCATCATTTACTCATCCCTTACTTATTCCAAACTTGTTTGACTTTCTTCTATTGAACAGAAGAAAGACATTTTGAAGGAAGCTGCAAACTTGTAACTATTGATTCTATAGTATTTGTTTTACCTACTATTAACAAAGTTGGAGTTTTGATCGCATTGTCGGCAATAAGTAAGACTTGTTTCCAGTGCATGTTGGCCTCCAGCAGGTGTGCCCTTTGTCACCAATTCTGTTTGTTATTTTATAGATAAAATTTTAGAGCACAGCCTTGGGCTGGAGGGGGCCCTGTTCAGCGACCACAGGATTTCATCTCTGTTATTCGCAGATGATGTTGTTCTGTTGGCTTCATCAAACATGGACCTTCAGTGTGCACTGGTTTGCTGCCGAGTGGCATGCGGCTGGGATGAGAATCAGCACCTCTAAGTCCGAGGCCATGGTGCTCCACCGGAAAAAGGTGATTTTCCATCTCCAGATTGGAGGAAAGTCCTTACCCCAGGTGGAGTTCAAGTATCTTGGGGATTTGTTCACGAGTGAGGGAAGGATAAAAACGTGAAATGGAAAGGCAGATAATGCGGTTGATTTATCTGTCCTTTATGGTAAAGGAGCTGAGCCAAAAGGCTAAGCTCTTGATTTACCGGTCAATCTACGTTCCTAATGTCACCTATGGTCATGAGCTCTGGGTCGACCGAAAGGACAGGAACTCTGATACAAGTGACCAAGATGAGCTTCATTCACAGGGTGGCAGGGTGCACCCCTACAGATGGAGTGAGGAGCTTCGTCACTTGGGAGAAGCTCAGAGTAGAGCCCCTGCTCCTTCACATTGAGAGAGGTCAGCAGAGGTGGCTTGGGCATCTGTTTCAGATGTCTCCGGAATGCCTACCTAGGGAGGTGTTCTAGGCATGTCCCACTGGAAGGAGGCCTCGGGGAAGACCCAGGGCATGCTGGAGAGATTATGTTTTTCAGCTGGACTGGAAACAACTCAGGATCCCAGCAGAGAAGCTGGAGGAAGTGTCTTGGGAGAGGCAAGTCTGGGGTTCTCTTCTAAGACTACTGCCCCCGCGACCCGGCCCCGGAAAAGCAGACAAAACTGAGATAAGATAAGACTATGAAAGTTTAATGTATTCAGGTTTTCAGCTTTCTTCACAATATCTTCCATTGTGTTTAACAGAAGAAGAAAAAAAGACATAAAGGTTTGGAATGACTTGAGGGAATGGACATACTGAGTACACTATCATTTTGGGGTGAACTATCCCTAGTTTTTACAAGTATTCTCAAACCTACTTTCAGGTTGTCAATGCCCATGTAATCTTGGAAGTCCTTGTCTGCATCGATGGCTCGTTTGATCTTCTCCACCTTTAAAATCCAACCCCAGAAATTAGAAGACTATTTCACAGTTCTACTGTAGCTGCTATTTTCTTGACTATAACACCTGACAGTCTTGTCGCCTATCCAAGTTTTAGAAACAACAAATAATAACTTGATTTGTAGTTGATCATTTGGTATCAGAAGTGGCTTATATGAAGGGCAAAGCCTTCTAGATTATGCTTATTTTACAAAATTAAATATGATTATGCTCTGATTTTTATTTATTTAATTAGGACAGTAAGGTCTGACTTTGCTTAGACAAAAGCCTTGTCACTTAAATAAAATAATGTAAAGTATAGAATGTAAAGTCATGGTGCAGTGGAAAAATAATTGTTATTGTGAATGAGGTTCATGGGCTTGGACGACTGCATCCATACATCTTTGCAATGACTCAAATAGCTTATTAATACAGTCATCTAAAAATGGCAAATAAAGAGTTCTAGCAGGACTCCCAGAGTTCATCAAGATTATTTAAATTAATCTTCAATGCCTCATCCTTCATCTTACGCCAGACATGCTCAAATGTCTGGTGACTGGGCTGGCTAATCTTGGAGCACCTTGACCTTATTTGCTTTCAGGAACTTTGATATGAAAGCTGTTGCATGAGAAGTTGCGCTATCCTGCTGAAGAATTTGCCTCTCCTGTGGTTTGTAATGTAATGGGAAGCACAAATATCCTGATACATCAGGCTGCTGATGTTTCCATGTATCCCTAAACTATAATTTGTCCTTCACCGAACTTGACTGATTTCTGTGAGAATCTTGGGTCCATGTGGGTTCCAATAGGTCTTCTGCAGTATTTGTGATGATTGGGATGCAGTTCAACAGATGATTCATTAGAAAAATCTACCTTCTGCCACTTTTCTTACTAGAAGTTATTATTTTGTGCTCTTACAACTGGGATCGATGACAGGACTTTTGTCAGGTAGTGTAGGACAGTGTTTCTCAACCATGTTCCTGAAGGACCATCAACACTGCATGTTTTGGTCGTCTCTTTTGTCTGTCACACCCATTACAGGTCTTTCACTCTGCTAATAAGCTGATGATCTCAATCAGGTGTGTTTGGTTAGGAAGAAATGGAAAATGTGCAGAGCTAGTGGTGCTCCAAGAACGTGGTTGAGAAACACTGGTGTAGAATGTCTGTTCAAGACTATTTTCCACCTGTTTCCGGTAGGGGGCGATGATGCCAATGTCTTTGGGGAAGATTCTTGAGATTCCCTTCTTGGGCTGTGTCAGAAGCAGCTTCTTCAAGTAGTCAACAAGGATGTTGATTTCATAGATGTTAAAGAAAGAAGGACTGTTTGACTCTCGCTCATCCTTTCCAGGAACTCCATGGAAAATCACAGGGAATCCCTGGAAAAAAGTACTGTAAATATTTGTGTAATAATCTCGCAATTGCAACCCAAGTATGTTTGAGCAAAACCAGGTACTATAATTAAAAGAGACTAATCTGCTGTTCAAAATGTCGCATACCTTTGAAGGCAAGTGCTCCCACATGCAGTATTGATTAGAGCTGATCTCATCGGCACATGCTTTCAGTTCCCCATCATAGAACAACCTATTAGGAACCTCCAAAATGTATGGGTGAGACCTGGAGTGAGAGATGTCTATAATTGATTCTAGATTTGAATGTTTCCAAGAGCCCCGAACAGTGAGTAATGTGACTGAAATTATGACTAAAATTGAAGAGATTTTGATGACTGATTCAAGGGCTGCACAATATATAATTTTAGCACCGATATCGCAATGTGTGAAAAAGCAATAGTCGCATCGCAGGATGTGCAATGTGGAGTCAGGATTATAGTATTAACATTTTAGAACACATGAGAATTTTGAAGTCATTTCAGTTTAATCATAATAAAGTGAGTGTATTAACCCTTTAACTACCCCACCAAAAAAAAAATTTCACCTAACACCTAATGTCGCTAGTAACACACTCGATGCTTTTTTTTCCAACACATCCCATAATTTCTGAAATATAAGCCTGTACCAAATGGTTGATATCTCAGTTTACAGTAAAAGTACATGACTTAATACATGTACTATAATAAATCTGAAAATATAAATTGTAAGACCAAGGTATATAAATAAATATACAGAAAAAAACATTTTTGTATACTAGATCATCTTTATTTTTGTATTAAGTATGCCATAAAATATTTTAGATTCTCATTTAACATGATTTCTTTCTTTTTTATTATTTACATTTTTTTTCACAATAAAACCCAAATCATTTTTGGAAACCAACAACGCTTTGTGTGTGTGTGTGTATATGTGTGTGTGTGTGTGTGTGTGTGTGTGTGTGTGTGTGTGTGTGTGTGTGTGTGTGTGTGTGTGTGTGTGTGTGTGTGTGTGTGTGTGTGTGTGTGTGTGTGTGTGTGTGTGTGTGTGTGTGTGTGTGCGTGTGTTTGTGTGTGTGTGTGTGTGTGTGTAAGCCATTATTTAAAACAGTCATTCTTTAAATGACTATAACATGCATTATTTATAACAGTAAAAACGTGGTCAACCATTTGTTAGAGTGGGCAGTCAAAGGGTTAATTGCTTGTGTTTTTAAGGCCTGTTTAATTATTTTAAGTAAGTTTAAAGCATTTGGGCACAAGGAAAAATTAGTTTGTAGCTTTAACAAAGATTAATTGTGTTTCATTATTATACATATTAAAGAATATATAGCTTTATTGTACATTTGATTGTTTTATTTCTGTATCATTTGTATATTTGCTCTATCTCTGCTCCTAATTTGTTAATTATATTTTATGCACTCCCCTACAAAATCATCTAAATCATCCTGATCAATCTAAAATTATTAATAATTCCTAAGCTATTTTGAGAAAAATCGTAATATAAATTGCAGAAAATGTAAATATCACAATGAACTTTTTTTTTCAATATTGTGCAGCCCTAACTGATTCTGTAAATATATACACAGAAAACACCAATTTAGATTTAAGGGTTGAAGGTAATCATCAAAAATGAGTAGTTCTTCAATATGTTAATCCTTTAATAAGCACCATAACTTACTGGCTTTGTCTATAGGTTATCATAAAAAAAAACTAAAAAAAAAACTATAATATTTAACACTTAAAAACAGACTGGCACATCCTACCTGTAATTCATAATAAGTTTGCTGACGTAGCGGTTGTCGAATTCCACGTCACCTCTCTTATAAAGATCATTCTGTGTCATCAGCCTCTCTAACAAAGAGACATCTACAAAAACACATGCAACTATAGATGACAATACATAAAAATAAAACATACTCATACACAATAGAGTACTTATGCACTTTTGTAACTACCGAGCCATTGTGCAACTATTCATTACAACAGTCAACAGTCATGATTCACTTATTGTAAAACATTAAATGTTAAAATAGTAATTCTTTGGGCTCATAAAATATGAATCATTTTTAACACTGGCTAGTTTGTGTCAGTATATGTGCATCATACCAAGTCCATGATTAATGGCAAGTGGGGATCTCAGGATTGGCCCCAGCTGTTTAGGATCCCCAGCCAAAACAAGCTGTCCCTTCTCTGCATTCAACAATCCTACACGCATGCAAGCACACACACAATAACACAACAGCTTGATATGGAAGACAGATCCCACTACTGTCATCCTTTAATTCATTTATTACAGTAAATATTGGAGGTTAAGAAAGTGGTTGCCCACCTGCCACACTGATGATGGTCTCTGACTCCACAGCATGTCCAGCTTCATCCACAAAGTTGTGAGTAAAATGATCCTCAGAAAATCCCCCAGTGACCAGCCTATCAACATAATATGGTTATTTCTTGTGGTCGCCATTTAAAAAAAAAAAAAAAAAACGAAAGCGAGGCTGCGGTGGGAAGAAACCCGGAAGTATAGGATCAGCATTGTAAACATTGCAACAACATGCTGTGTACTACAAACCTCCAGCTGTTGCTGTGATTTCTAAGTGCAGATATGAGGTAAACATCCCTTTAATATCATAGAGTTAAGTTTACTTAAAAAAATTAAAAGCATATTAGGCATCAAACAAAGAAGCCTAGGCTTCAGTTCATGGCACCAAGTAAACACAGTGGGGATGCTTCCCTGCTTCAGCCTATGTAAACTGGTGAGCAATAAAACAATGCAGTCTTATATAGCACGCCCTCAAGTTGTCTGTAATAGTGTTGTCCCATACTGAAAACTAAGGAAGTTTTAAAAACGTCCTTTCCCACTAACATTTATAGTAAGTGCCAGTTGAGCGCGTTCTTAAATACTGCTGATTAGCCAGAGTATTCACCAGTGCTCAACAGAAATTACCGAGATTGGCCATAAAGAAAACATAGGTGACATTAGGAACTTTTTTTTTTCCCTATTTCAGTACTGAAATTGAGTTTAGTGACAAATCTAATCTAAAACGTGTCAGGAATCGGCATCTGAAACGTGTTTGGGAAAGAAAATGTTAGCTAACTAGTGCCATTTCCCTTTAACTCAACTGAAAATGAGGTCTGATTTCCCTTTTTATTTTTACTATCTATTCAAAATGGACCTTCGGGTCACTTGGAAGGCAGTGAAATTATAAATTTGTGTCAATTTTATAATTTTGTGTCTGACAAGATATACAGCCAGGTACACAACATTCCTGCTTGACTCCAGGTGACCGTAGCTTAGATTTCACTTTTAGAATGGCGGCCGCATTAAATCATTATATTACAATATATGCTGACCGCTGTAAATTGTGTTCAACGTCTGTGAGAGAGTTAATTGAGTTTGTATAAGATGACTTCCTTTACCTGCCTGCAGTGACCAGAGTGCAGATGAGGATCTTGTAGGACATTAGATCCTCTTTACATGGGAAATCAATCATCTCTTCATCCACATTGCAGTTGTCCTGAACACAAACATTAAAAGGGTAAAAACTATAAGACATTTGGTCACATTTCATTGAATTCCCCTTGCGTTAACTGGCATTAAAATCCCATAGACGTTAGCAAACATTGAGTGTGAGTGATGGGTTTGGGGCAGATAAGAAGGCATTGAGGTGGAGAAGTGGAGAATGCCACATTAATGCTGGAGGTGGGAGGACCAGATGCTCTGGTTTTGCACTTGTAGCAGAACCAGGGTGGTGCCTGACCAAAGTTAAAACTGATAATGATTCACTCAGAAGACTAGGGACCAAAGAGCTACTGTGGAGCCTATGTGTTTACAGATAGAGGTTACAGACGATCTAAATAGCTAGGGAGTTTAAAGCCATGTTGAGGGAAAAAATAAGGTTCTGGAAAGGCCAGTAACAATGATGGGGTCTAGATGACTTTCATGGTGGGAACAGCTTGAGATTTAAGAACTGGACAGAACCAGCTGAGTTAAGTAGCTTACGGTTTGGTGAAATGAGTGAAGAAGAAGGTATAACAGAGGGGGAGGAGGGATTCAGGTTGAGACCAGAACATTAAACCAGATGGAAGTGGATAAGTAGGTTTTATGGTCGGAAATAAGAGTGGGGCTTGATCCAACTTCCAGCCTATGTAAGGCCGGGTACACATCAAAGATTTTTTTAATTTGTTAAAATTTTCTAAATGGTAAAGACTACAAACTTGATGACAAATATATTTTGCTTAAAATAGTTTGTGGTTGGCGACGCGGTGGCGCAGTAGGTAGTGCTGTTACCTCACAGAAAGAAAGTCGCTGGCGTTTCTGTTTGGAGTTTGCATGTTCTCCCTGTGTTCGCATGGGTTTCCACTGGGTGCTCCTGTTCCCCCCACAAGTATAAAGACATGCAGTATAGGTGAAAAGGGTATGTGAATGAGTGTGTTTCCCAGAGATGGGTTGCAGCTGGAAGGGCATTTGCTGCCTAAAACATATACTGGGTAAGTTGGCGGTTCATTCCGCAGTGGTAAAACCAGATTAATAAAGGGACTAAGCCAAAAAGAAAATGAATGAATGGCTTGTGGCGTGCCGCAATGTGACAAAGACAGCACACCACATACCAACAGACTTTCAATAGAGACCCTCAAGACTTGAGAATAAACATGGTGGACGAATAAACAGTTGTGCTATTGGCACAAATCAACAAACTGATCCACTGTCTGCTGTCCAAATCTATTCAGTTTGTGCTGCGCCATGGTTGTGTTCGTCATCTGCCAGCTTGTTTTCTGATTGGATATTGTTTTGTTTCATGTGTTAATGACTCTGGCTCAAATGCGCATTTGTCCTCAGGCTTCCTCTGAAACATTAGGATATCTGATTGTAAATATTCAACAAGTTGAACATATAAGTTTCACGATCAGAGTCCTTCCGGCGCTCTTCCGAGCAGATTAAGTCACTCTAAACACACCTCCTTAGAACCACTATGATAATCAGAAAATCGCCTAATGTTGTTTGAAGGGGAGAAATCGGCTCAAAATCAGCCTGTCATCTTACAGTGTGTGCCCAGTCTAAAGCTCCTAACTTAACTTTGTATAGAAGGACACTGCAGCAGGCTCTGGTTCCTATAGAGTTCCTATAAAGACTATAGAATACACAAGACATGTCACTCGTATAGTTTTGAATAGGGAAAAGTGTAACGGTCAATATAGCAAATGAAGTACCTCCTACTAGTACAGGAGCCAATCATCAATCTCAATAGACTGACGTTTCTCCAGGAACCAGATGTGTGCTTTTACAACAGTTTGGTGATCAACAAAGGCACTGGAATCCCAGCGAAAACTTGCTTTACAGACCTAAGAAATATACCCACATAAAGCTTGAAATCTGTGCTTTTACATAAACCAAGTGCTCTTGAAAACAAAAGTTTTTTTGATTTTGTAATCTGCATGAAACGTACTTGAGGTACAGTACAGCATGTCAAATGCACATCACATGACAGCAACTACTCAAACACCCACAAACTTGTAAACAAAGAGTCGCTATCATTTCTGGAGGAGATCGGCCATCAAGACCAAGTTGTGTATTACTTCAGAAGACCAGCGTGACCAAACGATCATTATTCAGAAGATGATAATGTGTAACATGGTCATAAATGAGGATGGTGTCCTGATTTCATTCCTTTTGAGTGTGTATGCCGATTAGCTTGGGCAACCTGAAAATATGCAGATTTTGTTTGATTTTGACGTTTAGAAACGAAAATTATGAGAGTTGTTGTTTAATTTTGTTGGTGATTCCTAATATTTGGTGTAATCGTAAGCTTGACTAGCAGTTTTGGAGAATTTGATGTTTCCCCATTCAGACAGAATGCCTGATCATACTGCCCGAGAAATGTTTCAAAGCTGGCCGTCGAGTAAAATGACTTGCTTTAAAGGGGCTTTGCTGATGTTCAGGCAGGCTCTGCATCAGCGATTGATATTGTGCTTCACTACCTCTAGGGTTATGGCAGCTGTGGGCTCAATGCCCTTGTTTGCTATGATCAGGAGTAAGCATGGACAGCAAACTATTTTAGAGATGGGGGTCCTGGGATGACACATAATGACAACAGAAAAAAGGGAGAGGATAAGAGAGCTGAATGCTGAATGCTACTCTCATCTTCCACGACAAAGGATGAACTCAGACATGTTGCATAGCCCATTTTCTGTGCCAGGGTAGAAGCTCTCTCTCTCACTGGCATTTATCCAGTGCATTCCTAAAATTTCAGCTTTTAATCATTCTAGAATACCCTGTGGTAGAAGATCTCAAGGAAATCTTGTCTTCCAGGAGGAGCCCAGCTTGCAGTTTTTCTGTAATCACTTAAAGAAAAATAATTTCAAGGAACAAACCTTTAGGATTTTAGGAATGTCTTTTTGATTTCGTGAGCTTGCGTAGAGTCTGTATATTTTGTGCGCATCAACATGTTCACTAGTGATCAACTTTTCACACAGTTGATCAGCGGCGCTGTTAGATGGAGCACAAGCTAGAATATAGGCATCTGGGATATTCTTTTCCACCTGAGAGAAGTTGAAAAAAAGAGAAAGAAACACAAGGAATGACTTTGCAAAAGCTATTCCTCTGTCTTTCATACAAGCAAACAAATGTTGTGTTTACTGATAACCAGTTTTACCTGTTTGATAGCCTCCACTATCGTGACGGTTTTACCAGTGCCAGGAGGTCCAAACACCAGATACGGTGCAGGTTTGGAAGTACCGGCCACAATGTTACACACTGCACTGTACTGTTGAAAGTTGTACTCAAGCTTTCGATCAAAGAGCCTAAAGACAAAAATATTGACCTGAAATGCTCATCATTTTTATATTCTAAATGTTCAATAGCATATTAGTAGGGTCTTACTGACCTCAGAGCAGGTGGAGACACAGGATTCAGACTTCTTGAGGCCATAGGGAACAGCACATCCTTGAGGTTGTGCTGGACCGCCATATGAACCGCTCTGTGTTGTAATCTTACCGGAATACGATTGACTGTGAACTCGACACGGAATTTCATCTTATCAATGTATACATCTTTAAGGAACCTTAACACCCCAGGGAAACAAAAACACATTCAGTCAATGTCTGTTAATGGTTAGGGTTAGGGTTAAAGTGCAACAATAATTGATTATTTAAAAAAAAAAAAATCAAATAAGAGTTTAAACATTGGTCACATTAGTCATTAAAACCCTCACATAGCAGCTATATTTGTGCAGATAAAAATAGTGTCATACATGTGTCAAGGGACTGAGAGATGCACAAACAGTTCAAACCTGACTCAGAGGAGGATATGAATCATGGCTGTGAGTGTTTTTTTGTGATAAATAGACATTAAATATTGTTAGAAAGTGACACCAGAGAAACACAGGCAAATTTTGGAATTAGCTTAAAAAAATTAGTAAGAAATAAGTGTATTTTCTAGAGAATGATTTATATTATTATTATTATCATCTGAAACCACCGTTTTTATTACAAAATAAAAGCTACACTCTTTTTCTCTTATTGTAATTTTGACATTGCAGCTTATATTCTAGAAACTATACTTTCATTAATAATTTCATTAAGCAATACAATATGATCATGCGTTAATGATGTGACATACAGTCAGAATTATTAACCCCCTAAATTATTAGCCCGCCTGTTTGTTTTTTGCCCAATTTCTGTTTAACAGAGAGAAAAAAAAATTCAACACATTTCTAATTATAATAGTTTTAATAACTTATCTCTAATAACTGATTTATTTTATCTTTGCCATGATGACAGTAAATAATATTTGACTAGATATTTTTCAAGACACTTCTATACAGCTTAAATCGACATTTAAAGGCTTAACTAGGTTAATTGGTTTAACTAGGCAGGTTAGTAATCAGGCAAGTTATTGTATAACAATGGTTTGTTCTGTAGACTTAGCTTTAGCTTAAAGATTTAGCTTAAAGGGGCTAATAATTTTCTCCTTAAAATGGTATTTAAAAAAATTAAACACTGCTTTTATTCTAGCCAAAATAAAAGAAAAAAGACTTTCTCCAGCAGAAAAAATATTATCAGAGATACTGTGAAACTTTCCTTGCTTTGTGAAACATCACTTGGGAAATATTTATAAAAGAAAAAAAAAACCAAAGGGGGGCTAATACTTCTGACTTCAACTGTATTTTACTCCAAGTAAGCAAACTACTTATTCAAAAAAGAGAAAGTACATCAAAGTTTATTTTAATCTGAACAAACATCCCAAGTGTGAACACATCCTAAATCTCACTGATGATCCTTCATACCTTTTGGAGAGGCCCAGTTTGACCTGATCCAGTTCCACTCTGTGGACGTAGCCCTTGTATTTGGTCACATTTGAAAAAGTGACCTCCTCGCTTTTAGTAAGAAGCAGGTGATCTCCTCTCAGGACTGAAGGCCTGTTCTCTGAGACACCAGGGAGCTTTAACACAATGAAAGAGACCCACAAACCATTAAAATCAAAACATCCAACAAACAATCTTTATCAACATTTCAACTCACATTTAAACCCATCAGTCTTTTGTCACGGTCCCTATGTAAGGTGACACTGTCTTTATTGTATCTCTTGATATCCACGTGCATCTGACACTCTTCCAGATACAGCAGTAAATCAAAGCGTTCTGCATAATTGTCGAAGGTCAGCGGACTCTGCAAAAGTGACCTAGAGAACAACAAAGAAAGTGATCACTGTTTCCCATAAGCAAATATGAATATACCTGAGTCCTCTGGATTATTCATACAATTTTACACATGCCACATCATACAATGCATAAAAGTGAAACATTTAGACAAGCCATACAAAAAATAATAATTTTACTTCAATTGTGTTATGAAGCGTACAAATTAACAATATACAGACAATCATATACAGTTGTAACCAGGAGTTTACATACACTTTAAAAAAAGGAACATTACCATTTTTAAATAAATGTCTGATGGATAAATTTACATTTACATTTAGTCATTTAGCAGACGCTTTTATCCAAAGCGACTTACAAATGAGATCATTTTTAATCATACTAAACGTTTACTATTTTAGATCCGTTAGGATTCCCAAAATGATTTGCATTTGCTAAATGCCAGAATACTGAGAGAATTTCTTTGAGACTTTTTTTAAATTAATTTCTAGACAGTCAAAAGTTTACATTAATTTCCATGATATTTTTTTTAGCTTTTAAATTGTATAGCTTTGGTCAAATGTTTTGGGTTTCCTTCCAAAAGCTTCCCACAATAGTTAGAAGGAATGTTGGCCCGTTCCTTCTGACAGAATTGGTGTATCTGACCATCTGCTTGCTCGCACAAGCTTTTTCAACTCGGCCCACAAATTTTCTATAGGATTGAGGTCAGGGCTTTATGATGGCCACTCCAAAACATTCACTCTGGTGTCCTTAAAGCACATTTTAACTAATTTGGCAGTATGCTTAGGGTCATGGTCTGTTTGGAAGAACCATTTGTGGCCAAGTTTAAATTTCCTGGCTGATGTTGCTTCAGTATTTCTACAGAATGTTCTTTCTTCATGATGCCATCTATGCTGTGAAGTAGACCAGTCCCTCCTGCAGAAAACAGCCCCACAACATGATGCTGCCGCCCCCATAATTCACAGTTGGGTTGGTGTTCCTAGGCTTGTAAGCTCCTCCAAATGTAACTCTGGTCATTATGGCCGAACAGTTCAATCTTAGTTCCATCAGAGCACAGAACATGTCTCCAAAAATATTATTTTTCCCAGTGTAATTTAGCTAATTGTAATCTGGCTTTTTGTTGTTGTTGTTGATTCTAGCTTGTTGATTTTCCCATGTTGTCACACAAAGAAGCAATGTGTTTGAGGTTTTACTTACTATTCTACAGTTGTGCCTCCAATTAACTCAAAATGTTGTCAATTAGCCAATAATAAACTTCCAAAACCTTGACACCATCATCTGAGCTTTTTCAGAGGCATAATAATCTTATTGTATGTGAACTTTTGACTTTCAAGAAAAGTTTACATACAATCGCTCTCTCAATATTCTGCTATTAAGCATATTAGAAACACATTTGATAATCCTAACTTAAAACTATCCTAACTTAAACTAAAAGAGAAAAAGTTTAGTCACATTAACATCTGACTTTTTTTAAATGGTTATGACTTTTTATACAGTGTATGTAAACTTCTGGTTTTAACTGTATATGCTATAAAATCAGTAGATGGCTAGATTATTCTGAAATTCTGAAGTCTACACAAGTATGGCAACAGTGGTTTTCACAAAAATATCTCAGTGATCTCCAAAGTTGGGATAACTGTTGGGAAGGGGGGCAGGGGGAAACATTGCAGTGACATTAGAAATCTGAGTGTCATCATTGATAGAGCTCTGTTTTAATAGCCATGTTAAGTCTATTATTCGTGGATGCTTTTTCCATCTGAGTAGCATTGCAAAAAACAGAAGTATTGTTTCAAAGGAAGCAATGGAGATGCTTGACCATGCCTTTATTTCTTCACAGTTGGACAATTGAAATGTTCTCTTCACTTGTCTGAACAAAGATTCTATATAGCGATTGCAAGTTGTGTCGAATGCAACTGTGAGGCTTTAAACAACACTAGCAGGAAGTCGCACATTACTCCTGTGCTCAAGTCTCTTCATTGGCTTCCTATTAGTTTTGGAGTAAACTTTAAGATTGTAGTAGTTACATATAGATGTCTGCATGGTCAGGCCGCCCTATCTGATAAAAATCTTTTACGTGGTCACTCCTGTGGTCAGTCTCTGAGGCCTTCTGGCAAAGACCTTTTAGCCATTCCCAGAACACGTCTTTAGACTAAAAGTGATCGTGCCTTCTGTTTTGTGGCCCAAGGCTCTGTAACTCACTCCTTCTAGCACTGAGAACTCTGGAATCAGTTGAACTTAAAAAAAAAAAACATATAAAAACACATCTTTTTGGTCAAGCTTTTAAGTTTTCTGTATTTTGTGATTCATTTTTTTTCCACATTTATTAATGCTTTTGAGCTGCATCATGGGATTTTGATCTTAGAAATAACTTTTTTAACCTTGAAAAGTTTTTTTAAAAAGTGACTTTTATTAACATTTTTAATAGTTAAATAATATTTATATTGTCTGGGGTCTATTATTTTAC
Source organism: Danio rerio (assembly GCF_052040795.2). Classification (NCBI taxonomy): domain Eukaryota; kingdom Metazoa; phylum Chordata; class Actinopteri; order Cypriniformes; family Danionidae; genus Danio; species Danio rerio. The sequence continues at coordinate 29,698,920 of NC_141028.1, forward strand.
AGACTTCTTTCTCTACATAATAATTTTATACATTATATTTTTTCAAACTACTAACATGTCAATAAAAGTCACTTTGTTAAACTCATTCATTTTCTTGTCAGCTTAGTCCCTTTATTAATCCGGGGTCGCCACAGCGGAATGACCCACCAGCTTATCCAGCAAGTTTTTACACAGCAGATGCCCTTCCAGCTGCAACCCATTTCTGGGAAACATCCACACACACACACTCATACACTACGGACAATTTAGCCTACCCAATTCACCTGTACCGCATGTCTTTGGACTGTGGGGGAAACCGGAGCACCCAGAGGAAACCCACACAAAGGCAGGGAGAACATGCAAACTCGACACAGAAACACCAACTGAGCCAAGGTTCGAACCAGCAACTCAGCAACCTTCATGCTGTGAGGGGACAGCACTACCTACTGCGCCACTGCCTCACCACTTTGTTAAACTGTAGAGTTGAATTTTCAACACCAAAAGTTGATAGAGCAGAGATCAAGGTCCCATAATGCAATTCACAACCGTAAATAAATGCAAAACACTTGTGAATCACAAAATACAGAAACTGTTAATTGACAGATTTTTTACAGTGTAGTTAACAAAATAAAAGTTACATTAAAAACAACAACAACATGGAAATAACACCAAAACACACCAGTTGCAACAGATGAATTTTACAGCACCATGTTAAACGTTCACCTTTTCGGTGCTCACAAACATTCAAAACAAATACAGGTCATGACTGAATGTGGAGGATGATCTCGGTTGTGTTGTCATTATACTTATGTTTATATAGGCCTATTAGTGTGTGTGTGTGTGTGTGTGCATTGTTGCACGCAACGTTTGTATTAACAACCTCCAAGGATAGTAGTGGGGCTTCTGTGTCACTGGCATTGTTATTTTGAGGGTCATGGGTTAAAAATTTTGGTATATCTTATAAAAATACATGTGGAATAGCCTAAAAAAATTTGCCCATTGGTGTATGGGCAAACTATGACCAAAGTGCATGGTCTGCTGCACTGTAAACAAAATGAAATGTACAAGCAATACAAACAGGTGTGTCTGTTATAACAGACACATCTCCCTGTTTGCATTGCTTATCATAAAATGATCTCAGATCAGTTCGAAATGCCAAAATTGAAAATGTTTCTGAAGGATCATGTAATCATGAAGACTGGAGTAGTCACTTTTGAAGATTTGTATATTGAAAATGGCCATTTTATGATAAAATAAACTTTTACTAACTGAAGATCCTTAAGTTTCCCCCTGAAGATCCGAGAAGAACAGTCCTCTTTCAGGAGTTCGGCCAGTATAGTGGTGTCAGGAGGAGGAATGTATTTCCCCAAGGGCAGAACATTTACAAGAAAGTTCTGAAGATAACTACAGGAAAAAGAAACACATATAAATAACTGTACAGCCAGAATCAAATAGAACAAAAGCATGCAAAAAAATTATGTCTTCATACATAAAAAAAATGTATTTTATATATATATATATATATATATATATATATATATATATATATATATATATATATATATATATATATATATATATATATATATATATATAAATCAATAAATGTTTACATTTTTATATCTAATGATAATTACAAAAAATTTATGTATTATTTTTTATAACCACATTTAATTATAATTTTAATATCATGGGTCTACATTTTTTTGCATGTCAATAATACACCCTAAACCAGAGACCAACCGTCAAGTAGAACGGCTTCGGTGAAGATGTTTGTATGACTGTTAATTAATATCTAGACTTAATATCAACAAGAAAACTATTTAAATCGTGTTTCTGTGTCATGTTTCATCTGCAACAACAATCCTGAACTTATATAAAGACGTGTTTGGACATTAATGTCTGAATGCATAATTATCCTGAGGAGATTTTTTTCTGCATGAAAGACTGGTGAATGGGAGATTAACCTGCTACTGTTTCTCCAATAAGATAGGAAATGAAACATGTTAGAACTGTGGATGATGTGTGGATGATTGACGGGGCTCATAACTAAGCAACATAACAATCTGTTAATGAGGAAGTAGTTTGTCCCAAAGCTTGCATACTCTTCAGTTACACATTCAAAAGTGTTTATTTTTCCTTCACAAAAATGTACATACTTTTAGGGCTTAGTATAAGTATGCAAATTGAGACGCAGCACATGTCTCACTAACCAAACACACCTCATTCAGATCATCAGCTCATTAGCAGAGCCTGAAAGACCTATAATGAGTGTCACAGACAAAGGAGACATCCAAAACATGCAGTGTTGGTGATTCTCCAGGAATGTGGTTGAGAAACACTAAACAATAGGTAGTGCCAAACAGGTGTAAAATTAGGTCTCTCTCATACATTAATTTAAAATGTGACTTGTTAATATGAATTATAATGCAAAAATGTAAGTATGAAAAATATGCAATATTAAAATGTTCAAATAAATGATTTTTACAGTAAAAGCAAGATTTTTTCTAAAAGGTAAATCTTGATTTGGCGGGGAGAAATGTTGACTTATAATCAGGGTTGATTTATATTTAGATCAAAGCAGTAAGTGTGTGCTTTTTCTCTCACCCATCAGGTGGAAAACCCTCATCTATTATGCAGTTTTCGGGTTCAGAGATGTTGAGTCTCAGGGGCTTGTATGGCTCTGTAGGACCCAGCAGGGCTGCAAGTTTACTCCTGTATTCAGCCTCAATGAAGCGCACAATGTGGAAGGAACGTGTGGTGGGCTGGGTGTTCTTCTTAAACTCAAATGCCAGAGTAGCCGAATAAACTCCAACATGACTGGATTTGAATCTCACAATCACCTCATACTTCTCACCTACAGTGTTCCAAAACACAGAGTTTATATTGATTTCAGAAAGATAATTTTAAAGGTCTAAATCCATTACACAAATGTAACCTCCAAACAGCATTGTGCATTTCAATTAGTGTATAAGCAGGGTTGCCCAAACTTTTCCTACGTAGGGCCAAAAACCAAGTATCATTGAGAGCTGTGGGTCAAAGTTAAATATACCAAACTAAATTACATTAAAGTTGCAGGGTAATTTCCTAATTTATTTAATATTATTTCAAAATAAATAGAAAACATTCCTTTAAACCATATAATCTAATGCAGGATAACTTTTTAAAAGTATAACTTAATGCAATAAAAACATAAACAATCACATTTATAACACAGTGGAGTTCAATGCTGAACATCGCAACATCCCCATCATTCTTCATCAACCTCAACCATCATGCATTGTCAATTGACAGTATGTACATTTAAACAAAATCTGATTTATTTATGCCATTTAATTGAAACATGTCATTTCAGTTAGCGTTTACCAATAAAACATCATTCTTCCTTTTTTCTCAGATGGGATGGAGGGCCAAATCATAGGTTACAATGAGGCAAATTTGCCCTAGTTTGGGCATCACTGGTATAAAGTGTAAGATGACTCACGTGGCTCCAGACGGAGTGGATTGTTGCGTGTGACTTTCCGACTGTCTTCCAGAGTAAAATACTGCAGCCAGCAAAGAGCAGTGTAGTATGTGAAATATACAGCTTCCTGACCAGTGTTCTCAACAAACAGCTTCAACTCATAAACTTCTGCTTCATCCACACTGATCCGAATCTTTCCATCTTCTATATAGAGCTCAGAGGACACCCGCACACCCCACTTATCAGCTATAAAATGAGACCTGAGGAAAGAAGAACAGCATTATGTGTTCACTCCACACTTCATTTTCTGTTCCAAATTTTATATTTAAAGGGATAGTTCACCAAAAAAAGAGAATTTTCTCACTATTTAATCACCCTCATGTGGTTCCAAACTGTCTTTCTTTTGTTGAACAAAATTAAAGATATTTTAAAGGGCCATGAAACCCCCCGTTTCAGCAGGATGTTTTCACACCTCTAGTTTGGAAAAAGTCAGGAAAGTGGGTGTGTCTAACTCTGTTTGGGTGGGAATGTTGGTGGAGGGAAAATGGTCAGGGTTTGAATAAAAATAGGAGTTGCAATTTGGGCACCAAGGAAAAACAAACACACACACACACAGGGGAGAAAGACAGTGAGTTTAAAGAGCCCATATTATACATGAAATAGGGTCATATCTTGGTTGTAAGGGTCTCCAACAACAGTTTAATATGCATGCAAGGTCAAAAAAACACTTTTATGGTCTTATAATCTGCATTTATTTTTACCTAATTATCACAGCGACTCCCGTATGAATCGTCCAGTGATTCATTTGTTCCCAAACCCCTCCTTAGCACGAAGCTAATCTGCGCTGATTGGACCAATGACAGCCTGTTGCGATTGGTCGACTGCCTTCAGTCAGAGAGTGAAAAGCCAAACAGCTAATCAGCAATATAAAAGTAATCACAGTTCATACACGCTCGATAGTGTAGGCGTGGATTTTAGCTGCCAGTGGGTCAATGCAAATACAGACTATGGACTTGAAAATTCAGACGACTAACTATTTTATTGAGCAAAAACTCCAAAAACAGTTGAGGAGATCTCCTAGCTTCTCACTCTGCTCTTTTCACAGACACACACACACATATTGCACACACACACACGCACTTAACCCTGCTCCGGACGACAACGCGCGCGCGCACACACACACACACAAACACACACACCTCCGGACGACAGCGCGCGCACACGCACACACAGACACACACACTTCTCCTCGTCCACGGAGCTCCGTTAACAAAGCAGCACGCGTCGCGTTTTTAACGTGACTTTGCACGCGATAAGAGAATATAGCCAGTTAACCTGATACAGTACACTCGGTTACAAGTAACAAATCACAACTAAATACATTTGCAAGCTAGAGTAAACGAGGCAACTTTAATCGCACGTACTTACACTTGAGAAATGGAGGAAAAAAAATCCATCCTGACGTCCATCAGTAAGTTACTCTTTACTGATCCTTCCTTTAACAAACGCTGATGAAGTATTCTTTGTAGCATGTAGTTTCCAGAGGTTTCCAGTAGTTTCCAACTGCTTGGCTATAATGCTGAGGTTTCATCTTTGGGTAGAGACTCAATATATCCATCTGCAGTGTGACTTCAATCGACCGGCATGTTTGTGTGTGCGTGTGTTTGTGGGTGTGTGTGTGTGTGTGTCTGGGTTTCTGCGTCAGAGGGCAGGGCCTCAGGTTTGAAATCTCCCGGGTTTGCGCGTGCACGTGAATAACTTGGTTTCGTTCGTACGTCATGGCGAAACACCTAATGAATCGGTATCAAGGCGACTCGTTTGAAGCACTATGAGTCGACTCTTTTATAGATGAATCAACAGTTTTAAACACTGTATTCTTACAGATTTAAGCCTTAGCTGGATACTTTACTTCACTTAGAGCTGTGTTACACACTACATGGAGGGGAATTTTCAAAAACCCATAATATGGGCTCTTTAATGATGGTGAAATGTTTGATACCACATGTCGTATAAGAGAAAAAAGCCTCTGCATTTCTCTGTAACTTAGATGCACTCAGTTGGTCAGAAAGCCATGTGTGTGTAGACTATCCTGTCACAAAATGCGACGAAAATTCAACATGACAGTCGGCAAAAGTTTGCTTACAGTGTTCACGTGTTTACACTCAAGAGAGCAGCATTTACAGCGGATCTTTTAATATTGTAGTGATATTAACGTATTGTAAACGAAGTAACTTGAAAATCATTTTGACTAAGGTCTGTCTGTAAACACTGAAAGAGTAGTGCTGACCATACGAACTATAACTTTGCCATCTGAATGAACAAAGAAAGGGCACTGATCGCACACACTTACCGAATCTGCAGACAGGACAATCAGCACATACTGGACCTGCATCTTTTTTTTTAAAGGAGACGAGCAGCAAGTCCGGATCTGACCATTGATGAGAAATGCTCTTGAGTAAAAAATGTTCCAAACAAACGCATTTCTGCCGCGCGTCACATACATGGATCCACACGTGAGTCCAGCAGCGCTCTCATAGAGAGAAAATGAAACAAAACCTTCACATTATGAAAGCAACACTGGCGACCCGTATCTCCAAACAATTCTTATTCTTTTCCCACAACTTTTGGCAACACGACGTGTGTTGTCTCTGCTGTCTGAACACTGTTTCAGGTCTTACAGTCTAAGAAAGCTAGCATGCATATTAATGAAGTTGCAGCACATACATAATGTAGCGCGCTGATTGGCTTGAACCAAGCCTTACTCATGAATGAATGCAACACACGCAGAGACGTAATATGGGACACCCAGGTACAGACTTCCAGTCTACATGCTGAAATACACGCTAAGATCTCATGGCCGTGACACAGCTTCAAAAATTTGTTTCAAACCGGAAGTTTCAATTTTCACTTTTTTTGCTTTTTTCACCAATTTTCACTATTTAGTGAGATATATGTGTCCTAATAGTGTTTTTAGCAGTGTGGGACACATATACGACTGTCAACAGCTCAAAAAATGTGTTTTGGTGTTTTGTGACCCTTTAAAGAAAACTGAAAACATGTAACCATTGACTTTCATAGTATTAGTTTTTCCTATGGACATCGATGGTTACAGGTTTCCAGCTTTCTTTGAAATATCTTCCTTTGTGTTCAGCAGAAAAAAGAAAATCAATCTGGTTTGGAACAAGTGAAGGATGAATAAATGATAACAAAATCTACATTTGTAAGTAAACTATGAAACAAATACAAGAATGAATAGGTTTGTAATCACATTTTCTTAACTTTCTTATACTAACAATCTTCCTAACTGTCTAATTCTATCTATCTATCTATCTATCTATCTATCTATCTATCTATCTATCTATCTATCTATCTATCTATCTATCTATCTATCTATCTATCTATCTATCTATCTATCTACCTATCTATTTTATTTAATATTTTTTAATAATCTTTTAGCAATCTCTTTTCTGTACTTTTATTCACCTGATTGCTATTTATTCACATAACTCATGGTTTCTCAACAACATACTTTTGGATTTGGATGAATTTGATTGTCTCCTTTGTCTGTCACACCCATTACAGGTTTCTCTGATAATGAGCAGATAATCTGAATCAGGTGTGTTTGGTTAAGGAGAACTGGTGGTCCTCCAGGAACGGGGTTGAGAAACACTCACCTAACTTATAATTCAATGTGGATACAAGTGTCTACCATTCATTAATTTTCTTTTTGTCTTAGCCCCTTTATTAATCAGGGGTCATCACAGCGGAATGAACCGCCAATTTATCCAGCATATCTTTTTTACGCAGCGAATGCCCTTCCAGCTGAAACCCAACATTGGGAAACATCCATACACACTCATTCACACACATACACTAAGGACAAATTAACTTTTCACCTTTTCACCCAATTCACCTATACCGCATGTCTTTGGACTGTGGGGGAAACCGGCGCACCAGAAGGAATCTCACTCGAACACAGGGAGAACATGCAAACTTCACACAGAAATGCCAACTGATCCAGCCTGGGCTCGAACCAGCAAACTTCTTGCTGTGAGGCAATCGTGCTACCCACTGTGCCACCATGATGACCCCCACTAAAAGTGTCGACTAGATAATTAAATGTAATTTTTTGTAAATGTAACTTTTTATGGTTTTCATTTATAATAACAACTACAATAGTATCCCAATGAAACTTACTGTACATACTAGTTACAGGTTACGGACTCACCTGTCTGTAGTGTTGAGTCGCTGTAGGATGTATTTTACCAGTTTTCTCCTTGCTCTGACTCCACTCTCTGGGCAAGAGGGCCCCTGATCACTAGAAGGCGTCACTGAGCTAACATTACCTGGAGTTGCGTTAGCTTGGTTCTGTTGTCTTCGACGTGGCCGAAACCATTGATCGTGCAGCCCCGTTCTTACCTGGATGAAGCGTTTTCATGAGTGCACTACGTCTAAGTTGCATAGCATATTTCAAAATCTCAAACATAACACAGTTAATGCCCATCAAATGCAGAGCTGTTGAAAAAACATATTAAGCTCTCGATATAAAACTTCCAGTCAGTAAGGAAATGTTCCCTTTTCTTGTTCTCTTTTATTGTAATATTTTATATATATTATTTATAATATTTATTTATATAAATAATAATAATAATACATAAGATAATATTTGATTAATATTTTACACTTTTATCGCTGTAATTTATACAGTTGCTTCTATTTGGCTGCTAATGTTAGGCTTAAAATAGGATTTTTAGCATATTAATGAAGAGTAAAATAAAAGTTAAAATAATTATAAAACAATAAACATAAACAGTGACATAAAATGTTATTTTGTTGTAGGCCAAATAAAAAAATAAAAATACCAAGTTACAACTTGCTTTTAAAGAGATAGTTCACCCCCAAAATGATAACGTACTAACCATTCACTCAAGTGATACCAGACCTTTATGAGATCAGCCTTCTGCTGAACACAAAAGAAGATATTTTGCAGAATGTTGGAATCCTGTAACCATTGACTTCCATAGTAGGAAAAAACAAATAATATAAAAGTCAATTGTCACAGGTTTCCAACATTTTTTTTTTTCAAAATAAGATTAGTTTTCAACAGAAAAGATACTAACAGGTTTGTAACAACAGGTTTGTAACAAGTGAATAGAGAGAAAAATCAAACCAAATTTTAGTTTTTGGTCAACTATCCCTTAAATTGACATTTGGAAGAAAGTACTTGGTCTTTGACTTTTTGACTTCAAATATTTTAGCTTTAACAAATGCCATGTGATCACCATTTTGTGCACTTGTGGGTTTTATTGAGGATATTGCATCAAATTTGATTTAAAATGCGTTTTTATTCCACTGGCAGTTTTTAAAGTTAATACTTTTACGATTTTTTTACTATTAGGTTTTTCTGAGCTCATATCTGTGAAGTTTATTTTCAATAGTCCACATAAAACGTGCGGTAAATGGCAAAATTACATAGCTTCAACGGGTTAACAGGAAATCACAAGTTTGCACTCATAGAAGCATATACACATTGTAGTGTTTATGTATTTTACAAGCCTAAACTTATAAAATACACTTTAATTTAGGCTTTTGAAAAAAATCGCACATCAAATGCAAAAACCATCTGCTTACTTGGTAGAAATAAAATGTCTCACATTAGTATTGAAGTAAACACGACCTGTTCTTGAGAGGCGCGCTTTATTGGCGTTTCTCAACGCATAGAGGACTCGAGAGAAGTTTGGATCTTTAACTCCACCGTCCCTGAAAAGGCACATACAAAATTGTGTCCGTATTACTGTATGTCAATACAAGCACGAAGTGATATGTTGTGGAATTGTACAGTTTTACCTATCTCGAAACTCTGTGTTGTAGATATCTGTCAGAGTATTTCTGTCCGAAATGGATCTCCTGTTTGTTTCCTCCAGCATCTCTATAAAATCCAATCCAATTGTCCGCACAGCGGCTATAGAAAGGTAATTATTCCTGTTTCTTCTGCTCATACTGTCTGAAAGCTCCTATTGAATCTGTCTATCGCAGAAACGGATTGAACGATAACCGCACGCTCTCATATGATCGAGCGCAGTTCTTTCTGCGGAAAAGTTATAAAGCTGACAAAACGAAACCGATACTTAAGCGGGGGGTTATGGATAAAACCAGAGATAAAGCTGGATATGCAGTGCTTTATGTGTATTAGTCTAGTCCTTCTATAAGTAGCCTCATTTGCTAATATGACAATTGAAGTAGACCTGTTATTTTTGCACTTCAGTTGATGTAACCAAGCTACCATAGCCTATAGCAAAAGGACACTACCCTTTGGGTACAAAGCCCCAGTGACCCCTATACGGAAAACATAAGCAGCAAAAGACGGTCACACACACCAGCTAGGCTACATACACTGCCTGACAAAATTATTGTTGTCAATCCAAGTTGTGAGAGCAACAAATAATATTAATAACTTCTAGTTGATCATTTGGAAAAGTGTCAAACGGTAGATTTTTTCAATGAATCATCTGTTGAACTGCATCCCAATCATCACAAATACTGCAGAAGACCTGCTGGAACCCGCATGGACCCAAGAACAGACTGAGGTATCAAGACAGTTGTGCTGCCCACAGGAGAGGCAAATTCTTCAGCAGGATAGCGCTCCTTCTCATACTTCAGCTCCCACATCAAAGTTCCTGAAAGTAAATAGGGTCAAGGTGCTCCAGTATTGGCCAGCCCAGTCACCAGATATGAACATTATTAAGCCTGTCTGGTGTGAGATGAAGGAGGCGTTGAAGATAAATCCAAAGAATCTTGATGAACTCTGGGAGTCCTGCAAGAATGCGTTCTTTGCCATTCCAAATGACTTTATTAATAAGTTATTAGAGTCATTGCAGAGATGTATGGATGCAGCCCTCCAGGCTCATGGGAGTCCACTACACCATTACTATATTCTGTACTGTACATTATTTCTGTTAAGTGACAAGACTTTTGCCTAAGTAAAGTTAGACCTTACAGTCAAATAAATAAAAAACAATGCATGATCGTATTTTATCTGGTAAAATAAACATAATATATATAAAAACAAGTACTTGAAACTGTGCAATACAATTAGGTTTTACTACAAATTTGTCACTGTCAGCAGTCAAATTTGTTGAAGCCCTCACACAACCTTCTTACTTCAGGTTAATTGTCAACCGTTAGACTATGATATAGACTGCATTTCAACTGTTAACTGAAAAATACTATTTGCAGAATAACAGTAATAAATAAATGAATGTGAAAGCAGTAATAGACTCTTCATTGTAGTGTGTGTGATCTTTTAAGATGCTGCTATAAACCATTGCAGAATAACAAAATGGAATGTACAGTAGCTGTTGTCAAGCTACTCTGCTGCTTGCTAGATACTGGAAAAGCTACATTTGTATGAGCTACTCAAAAATGTAGCTAAGCTAGTAGCAAAGCTATTTGTAGCTAGCTACTCCCCAACACTGTATACTGTCAAGCCTGAAATTATTCGTAACCTAAGGGTAAAAATAATTTTGATCTTGAAGTTATGTAAGATTGACATTGGAAAGAACACCAGATCCTCAGCTGAAAGATCTCACTTTTCTTTGTGCGTGATGCAATAAAAAGTATATAAAAGTTAAATATAAAAGTTTAAAATAAGCAAGAAAATTAACATTTTCATGTTTTATTTTTGGTTGAAACAGACACTGTATACAATGCGTTTAGTGACAAAATTGACCATATTCAAGAAAAACAACAAATTAATGAATTTCTTAGCAAGGAAATATTAATCAAAAAGGTTATTAAATGTAAATTAAGTAGCATGCCATGGTATGCAGCATATTTAAAGTTTGCCTGATTGTGGAACCATGATTTTCAAGTATCTATAATGCAGATATCTGTTTTTTATATAAGAATCATGTTAATATGTCTCCTGATTTTTCACTTATTTTCAATTTAACATGCAATTACTTCAGTCCAAAAGTTTTTTAATTAAATTAAATTATGAGTTTGATACATGAATTTGGTACATTGAAAACACACTGGTGTAAAAAATGAGGCACTGCAGTTTCAAAAATATATTATAAACCTTTTAAAAGATCCCAAGCTTCTACAAAATGGCAGCATTATGGTGAGTCTCCAGCTTTTCAACTTCCTGTTGTCATAAAACCCTGGTAATAATAAATATATATATAAATAATAAGTAAAAAATAACCTTTCTAGTTTTTACTGCATAGATCAATGGTGTCCAAACCTGTTCCTTGAAGATCAATGACCAAACAGAATACATGAACTAGTTTTTCAACAGTTTCAATGCTCACTAGAATCTTGGAGAATTAGTTTTCTGCAGAGCAAATATGGGCAATTCTGACTTTGTCTATGTTTTTAAAATGGTGGTTGTTTTTAAATCATGCAGTAAAATTGAAAATTATCTTCATTACCTAAAGCCTAAACCAAACCATGTCTATGACCTGAGGCAATCAGGTAACAGGGTAAAAGAAAATGACTTTTTTAGTCTCACCCACCGATCTGGTTATGCATTGTTTTGCCGGAGTGACATACAGCATTTGGAAATTTGAATTTTATTTTTAAGGCTGTTTAATTGCAAATTTAATGCAATGTTTAAATACCATGTGCAGTTTCATGTTTAAATTATAATTCTCAATAAACACTCTAAAATAACATGGCTATAATAATGCAAGACTTATCGGGATGGGCCTTAATGACATTTTATTTTAATGTTCATGTCTCCATGGAGGACTCAGAAATTGCTGGACCACACTCTCCTCGGTTTCCACTAGAGGGAGAAAGAACATGATAGTGAGTGCTTGATTTACAGGATTCATTTACAAAATTAAACCAAATTAAAAAAGCACAGAAGCTGTCCACAGAAGACCAAAATAAACAAAACACGTTTGGACTTAGTCAAATGTTCCAATATTTAGAATAAAAGTCTCAGCGAGGTTGCATTTATCTGATGAGAAATAAAGTCATAAAACAAATCAAATAAAATATTATTGCATATAAAAAAAACTATTTTCAAATGTGTTAAAATTCATTCATTCATTTTCTTTCGGCTTTGTCCCTTTATTTATCAGGGGTTGCCACAGCGGAATGAACCGCCAACACTAAAATTGTTAATTTATTAATTTTAAAATCTAGTCAGTAATTTATTTCTGTGATGGCAATTCAAAATTTTCCACATTATTAATCCAGTCTTCAGTGTCACATGATCCTTCAGAAACCATTCAAATATGCTGATTTGGTGCTAAAGAAACATTTCATGTTAAATTTGGACAATTTTTACAATTCAAAAGGAACAGAACTAATTTGAAACATTATAAATGTTTTTGCTATCTCTTTCAAACAATTTACTTTAAGTTATTATTTTTTTTAAGTCAATGTCTTACCAGTGATCTCCTGTCTGATGTTAAGACTGAGCAAACGCTCAGCAATCACATCTGTTTCTTCCAAATGGGTAATATCATATCCAGTGTAGCCTCTTTCCTGAATGCAGTAGTTCATAAACCTACAGGTATAACAATATGCAATGAGTTCAAAATGCATATGATAAATATATCATCCATGTATATACCTCATTTAAAAGTTCATGTACCTGCCCCAGATTTCGTCTGTCCGCAGAATAATAGGGTTTCCCACCATGATCAGCAGGGCTTTTGCTCTTGTCACCGCCACATTGAATCTCTAGAGTTGAGAAAGACTTTGTTTTCTTTTGTCTTTTGTTGTGTTGTACAGTGTGTGAGATACTACTGCACCTTCTCATTCTTCAGAAACCCGATGTTGAATTTGTCATCCAAAATGATGTGCTCCTTGCTGCTGCGAACGGTTGACACAATGATCACTTTTCTCTCCTGGCCTTGAAACTCCTCCACAGAGCCAACCTATAAAATGCATTATTTTATTTATTTATTTTTTGCTTATGAGTGTGAGAGTGTGAACAAGACATAGGGATCTATCATACACTCGGCGCAGCGAGGTGCAAGACATGTATGGTGCAATTTCTTGCTATTTTCAGACAAGCGCAACTCTAATTTTCACATTTTGCGCCATGTTGTTTAAATAGCAAATCCATTTGCGTCATTTTGTGGACTCATGGGTGTTCCGGTCTAAAAATGAGGTGTTTTAAGGCGCATTGTTGGTGTGTTGCTATTGTAATAAACTGAAATAGACTGAAAAGCTTGTCTAAAGTCCAGCACAGAGTGCGTTAGTTATGCACCTATGCGGTCCAAAATCAGGCATTAAGAATAGAACCTGTGTTTGGATATAGCTCAGTTTTTTCACCAAATTTCATTATTATTGTTCTTTTATTTTGTTTGCTGGAAATTAAAACTGAATTTACAAATAGTTTTGAAACTAAATATGTAGGCTACTGGATGTCTTCAATGGAGTGTGAACCAAACTGTTTCCTTATTCACGAAAGTAAAGAAGTAAAGAGTAAAAGGGAAGTAAAGAAAAAGTAAACAGTTCAAATGGAGGAGGCTTAATTTTTATCCTCAAGCTGCAGATGATCTGTTTAACTGTTTTCTAGCTAGTGAAGCATTTTTCCACTTACAAATTCTGCCAGGTAAATAGTAAATATGCCATGGCATAATGTAACTGGTTCTTAAAGGAAATGGGAGATGAGACTTCAATGCACATTATGCTCAAAACTCATGCATAACTCATTTAGAGAATAAGCACGACCCTGTTAGATCATTGGCCTGGGCGGAGAGCGTATTTTTTCTGTCCTTAAAACAGCAAAAGTTGATTTGGACATGCCCTTAATGCTTTTGCACCATGTGCTTTAGACTTTGCGCCTAGATTGTTAAAATAGATCCCTTAGAGTCAAACCTTCAGCTCTTCAATGCCTGAGAGAGATTTAAGTTCCCTGTGAATCTTGATGGCCTGCCGGATTTTCTCCACCTTTAAAAATACAAACAATAAAGATTACAGTAAGGATAATCTGTAAGAAAAATTTAAGCTTGTCTGGAAAAAGAACTGTGAATAGATGTTTCTGTACTTCAAAAAATAATATGTACAAACTGTTTCTTAGATATACACCATCACCATCACAATAATACTGACCCCAATAGTTGAACAAGAGAGCATCTCTGCATAAAAAAAATATAAATATTGGAAACTTTGGGTAAAATATAGACCAACCCAATGGTTGGTTTAATATTTTTAATGACATCTTAATTCAACTGTTGGGTTGGGGGTGTTTTAATTAAACAGATTTGTTAAAAAGGTATTTTTATCTTCACCTGTTTCCTGTAGGGGGCGATGATGCCAATATCTTTGGGGGAGATTTTTGCAATCCCCTTCTTGGCCTGTGTCAGGAGCAGCTTTTTCAGGTAGTCCATGATTTTGTCGATTTCAGACGTGTTAAAAAAGGATGGGCTGGTTGACTCTCTCTCATCCTTTCCAACCACTCCATGGAAAATCACAGGAAAGCCCTGAAAATGCAGCACAGAGCAGAATGTGTCATCTCCTGAAAACAAAAAAGGTGAAAATCATGCTAAAATGATTAAGGAAATGCAATAATACGATCAACAAGGGGCCTTGGTATAACATCAGAATTACAAGACACAATGCCTTCACGAAAACCTCTAAAATCCCAAACTGTCCAATGTAACCATTGACTACCACCAAGTTTAACTTCACAAAGAAACTTCTGAAAGTTCTGACCTTCACATTACTTAGACTAGTGACTGCTGTCTGACACCCTATGAGAAGGAGTTAACTTACTAGAAATGCTCAAAAAGTTTAAGAGTTTAGATTGGGCAAGAGGTTGACTTGATTGAGGGCTAATTTTTCCTCATTCACAAATATTAAGACAAAAACAAGCCCCACATTTACAGTAAAAACACTTGAAATGGAAGTTAGTTTCATAAATATTATGAGAAGAATAATGTGACAATGACTTGCAGAGAAAATGAGACTCGTTGGTAAGTTCACTAAAGTGGTAAGCACAATAGAAAATATAAATTTTCATCAACTGTGTGATGCTATCATGTCACAATGAACCAAAACCTCTGAGGTATATTTTCAGTACCTTGTTGAATCTACGCTACAAAGGATAAAGCCAGTTCTGAAGGCAAAAGAGGGTCCAACCCGATACTAGTAAGGTGTACCTAATAAAGTGGCCGGTGAGTATATATCGTTTTCAGGATATTAGATGATTATATAATGAGTTTTTTTTTGTTATATCCCCCAGTCCTACGATGAACTATTTGCTGTGTCCCTATTCGCATACTTTCCATTCTAAATAGTATTCAAAAATAGAATTGGTACATCCCAAACCATAGTATGTTGAAAAGAGTATGCCAAAGGTTCCTGGATGGTTTACTACTTTAGGTAGAAATTCAATCTGTGAAATCTAACTGCTAATACTGGCCACAATATTGTTGTGTGTTGGACGTGAATTCAATTAGAACTACAAAATTCTGGTAAAAAAAAAAAAAAAAAGTTTTGAAAAACTGCAAACATGGTGGACACACAAGGCCAACCATCAAGTAGAGAGGCTTTGTTAAAGTTGTTTGAATGACTATGAATTAATATGTGGACAACTGGAAAATATTTCAATCACATTTTACATGTTATATTTTATCTACAACAACAATGTAAACTTATATAAAGACATGTTTGGAAATTAACTTTTAAAAGCATAATCAGCCAAAACCCTGAGGAGATTTCTCTGCATGAAAGACTTGCGAATGGCAGATTATCTTGGTGCTGCTTCTCTAATAAAGTAGGTAGTTAAATGTGAAGGAAATGTGGATGATGTGTCGAGTTGACTAACAGGGGACGTAACTAAGCAACATAACGGTCTGTTAATGAGGAAGCAGTATGTCCCCATGCGTACTCTTCTTCTACACACTCAAAAGCATGTACTTTTTCTTAACAAGAAAGTATACTTTTAGGACAAATTAAAGTATAAGTGTAAAAAATTTGGATGCAGTCTATGGATCTGTGTTGTAATTGCTGCTTAATCTGAAAGCATTTCTGTTTGAGGGCACCCAATGGCTTTTGGAACAGATTTACTACTGCAAGAAGTACAAGACAATCATAGCTCTGCGTAATCATGTTCATGATTTCATTTCAATGAATCACCCAGCCAGGTTACCATGCATTTCTTTATAATGATAAACTTGCAGGCAAAGGGCAGAGTATCAAACATAATCTGTGTCTTTAAAGGGATCAAACATAGGGAAAACAAGTTCAACACATTCCATAATTTGGATAGGCCTCTTCTTAGGACATTTTATTCTTCTTTTATTGAGTCTCTTTTACCTTTTGTAGTAATATGCTGGTGTAGTAATTTGAGGATGACAAGTAAAAACAGACTTTTAAAAACTGTTCATCTAACTCAAAAGATTTTGGGCACAAATCTTAACAGTATTGGACATGTGTATGGGGTGAGAGTCATGAAGAAGGCTATGTCCATTTTAGCAGATGAAAACCATCCACCTTATTCAAAGTTTTGCCTCCTGCCATCAGGCAGAAGGTATACTTATTCTAGACAGACAAGGTCCAACAGATATTTTCGTTCATTTGTTCCAACTGCTGTTGAGTTACTTACCAAGCTTTAAGTTGTATGCTTTTTTTATTTTATTTTTTACTTGATTATGATTAATTTTATTGTTTACTTTTAGTTCTATGTTGTCGAGTGTGACCTGTTACTGTTAACTGTCGGCTATTGCCGCAAACCTAGTTGCGCTTTGGGTACAATAAAGACATTCCAATTCCATTATTGTATTGTTCTGGGTGAATAAACCAACTTAGCTTAGAGTAATGTGTTGACAATCTTGTGTGATTTATCATGTTTGTGTGTATGGGATATGTCATACTCTTTTAGGCAGGTGTTCCCACGTGCAGTACTGACGGGAGCTGATCTCATCTGCACATGCCTTCAGTTCATTATCATAGAACAACTCGTTAGGAACCTTCAGAATGGATGGATGAGATCTGGAGAAACAGAAAGAAAGATGGAATTGGGAATTAGAGATATGGCTAGATTACTATTTCATTCATTCATTTTCCTTTGGCTTAGTCGATTTAGTCAGCATAGTTATTTATCAGGGGTTTCCACATCGGAGTAAACCGATAACTATTCCAGCATATGTTTTATGCAGAGGATGCCCTTCCTGCAGCAAGCTAGTACTGGGAAACACCCATACACTCTCATGTTCACACACATAAACTCATACAATACAGCCAATTTAGTTGATTTAATTCACTTATACCACATGTCTTTTGACTGTGGGAGTAACTCGAACTAGCAACCATCTTGTTGCGAGGCGTCAGTGCAAACCAATGAGCTGCCCTAGATCACTATTTTGTGGCCCTAAAACATATTTACACACTGAATTGTCATTTAAAATGTCAGACATTTCTACATGTGACTATTCTGGATTTGGCCTTTCCCAATCTATTTTACTTAAATGTTCCAAACTATATATTAAGTCATAAATAAAAAAAAAAACTCACCAATTTCTTCCCATATTAATTTGCGGCCAGGCCATTGAATTTAATTTCAATGCTATTTCTCATACCTGCAATACATATCACTGTTGCCAAGCAAATTAAGCAACTTTTTTGTACTAATCCTGGCTACAATTCAAGTCAACACATCTAAATCAAAAAGACAAATGACTCTGGTATGTCTCATAAATAACCGTTTGCAGTCTGGTCTAGGAATTTTTGTAACTTCTTCTATAGATGAAATCTTTTCCTACATTTATGAGAAAACCTTGGGGCCCCTGTACTTATGTTGAGTTGTACTGTGTCAAGCTGTTCTTACAGCGTCTATTAAATAAGTTCTAGTATCTAATAAAGAGTAACTAGTTTTTAATGATTAAGTACAAAAATCTAATGCATAATAACTATTATCTAATAAACAAGCAATTCATAAGCACTATTCATTCTTTCATTTATTTATTTTCTTTCCAGCTTGGTCTTATTAATCAGTTGTCGCCACAGCAGAATGAATCGCCAACTTATCGCAACAGATGCACTTTCAGCTGCAACCAGTCACTGGGAAACACCCATACACACTCAATCACACACATACACAATCGTTAGCATCCAAAATCTACTACTTGCGTATGTACTACATTTGAATTTGACACGACTGTAAGAAAAGTCTGTTCTATATGATATGAATGCGAGTATGAATGGAACTCGGCTCGGAAGTACAACATCTGCCATTTGTCAGTTGCATCACTTCAGTCCAATTCAGAAATCCTCTCGTGTGGCATCATGGGATAGAATTAGCATCCATTGGATGCGCAGGTCAGAATCTCCCTGGAATTAGGTTCTCCAGGTACTTCTCACATATGTTTTTTTGAATACTATGAGCTTAGAAATACAACTCGGCTCACATACTGTTTTTAGCGAACTACAGTGTATCCAGAAAGTACTTATTTCGCTTCACTCTTTCCACATTTTTATGTTACAGCCTTATTTCCAAATGGATTAAACTTATTTATTTCCTCAAAATTCTACACACAATACCCCATAATGACAATGTGAAAACAGATTTTTTGAAATTGGTGCAAATTTATAAAATTATAAGCAACTCTGTACAGCCATTTCTAGATCTCACTAGAGATGTCAATTAGGATTTAGGTCTGTAGGGATAGTATTAGCCTGGTGATGAGCGGTGCCTGGTTATCTCCAAATGTAACGCCTAGCATTCACTCCAAAGAGTTCAGTTTTAGTCTCATTAGACCAGAGAATTGTTTCTTATGGTCTGAGAGCCCTTCAGATGCCTTTTGGCAAATTTCAGATGAGAAGTAGCTTCAGTTTGGCCACTCTACCATACAGGCCTGATTGGTGGATTGCTGTTAAGATGGTTGTCCTTCTGTAAGGTTCCCCTCTCTTCACAGAAGAACGCTGGAGCTCAGAGAGAGTGACCATCAGGTTATTGATCACCTCCCTGACTAAGGCTCTTCTCCCCCGATCACTCAGCTTAGATCTAGGAAGAGTCCTGGTGGTTCTAAACATCTTCCACGTATGGATGATGGATGCCACTGTGCTCAATAGAACTTTCAGAGCAGCAGAAAATTTTCTGTAACTTTCCCCAGCCATGTGCCTCGGGACAATTCTGTCTCGGAGGTCTACAGAAAATTCCTTTGTCATCATGGTTGGTTTGTGCTTTGACATGCACTGTCAAACCTGGGACTTTATATAGAGAGGTACACCTTTTCAAATCAAGTCAGAATTTACCACAGATGAGCTCCAATTAAGCTGCTGAAACACCTCAAGAATGAACAGTGGAGACAGAAAGTACCTGAGCTCATTTTAGAGCTTCACGGCAAAAGCTGTAAATACTTATGTGCATCTGATTTTTCAGTTTTTTTTTTTTTTTTTTTACAACAATTTCAAAAAATCTGTTTTCACAATGTCATTATGGGGTATTGTGTGTAGAATTCTAAGGAAATAAATGAATTTAATCCATTTTGGAATAAGGCTGCAACATAAAAAAATGTGGTCAAGTCAAGCGCTATAAATACTTTCTGGATGCACTGTATATAGTATAGAAGTATGCAATTTTGGATGCACCCATCAAGTTCATGGAGTGCATGAGTTGTAGCATTCAAAGCTGACCATCATGTAGTATGAAGTAGAGCTGAAAACCACTGAAGTGAATCGAGACAATTAAAACAATTGTTTATGAAAGATAAGCGTGACGCAGTACAAAAGCAGCAGAGCATTTATTATGACACAGTCGACCATTTCCACTTCCTCTCATGACCACAAAGGGAAGAATCAGCACTGTTATATCATTTTTTAGGAATTATAAACCATTTTAAGTCCAATTTGCTAAAATTGTTTTTGGTGTTGGCCTGTTTTCTGTACAAACCAAATCGGAAATCGAGCGTATGTAATGCAATTATCATAGAGACACAGGACAAGGTTGCTTACATTCATTGCTACTTTCTTTTGAACATTTAACAAAACATTTGGTAAAACATTCATTCATTCATTATCTTTTCCTCTTAGTCACTTTATTAATCAGGGGTTGCCACAGCGGAATGAACCACCAACGTATTCAGCACATGTTTTACGCAGCGGATGCCCTCCCAGCTGCAACTTAACACTGGTAAACAACCATACACATTTCTTCACACACATACACTATGGCCAATTTAGTTTATTCAAATCACCCATAGTGCATGTCTTTGTACTGTGGAGGAAACCGGAGCACCTGGATAAACCACCGCAAACACAGGGAGAACTGGCAAACTCCACACAGATATGCCAACTGACCCAGTCAGGGCTTGAACCAGCGACCTTCTTGCTATGAGGCAATCGTGCTACCCATTGCGCCATCGTGACACTTTGGTGAAACATGAGTCTAGAGGTTTTTGAATATTGTAATAAAAAATCTTACATACTGTGCCTTTAATGAGTCATACAATTAGTCAATTAAGTCTAGTAAATGTGTTCTATAGCTTATTCACTTTACCTGTAGTTCTGCAGCAGTTTAGTGACGTAACGGTTGTCGAACCCTGTATCACCCTTCTGATAAAGTTCATTTTGTGTCATCAGCCTCTCCAGCAATGAAAGACCTACAAACATGTCAAATTATAATGTACAGTTTACGGAGTGTGTACTGTATGTGTTGCTGTATAAGTATGTACTGATCTCACCTAGTCCATATTTAATGGCAAAGGGAGATCTCAGGATTGGCCCCAGTTGTTTGGGGTCTCCAGCCAGAACAAGCTGTCCAGTCTCAGCATTGAGCAGTCCTACAAACAATGATAAGACAGAGAAATGACTTATCTCAAATAAAAAAACTCTAGGTGTTGATGTTACTGTATATTGTTTGGGGTTTCACCTGCCACACTGATGACGATCTCTGGCTCCACAGCATGACCAGCTTCATCCACAAAGATGTGAGAAAAATGGCCTACAGGAAAGCCTCCACTAACCAGCCTATCAACAAGCATGCACTTTATCTATGATGTGTACAGTATGCGAGAGAGAGTGAGCTTTTAGTGTGTTTGAAAGACAAAGCATTTTACCTGCCGGCAGTGACCAGAGTGCAGACCACGATCTTGTAGGGCATTAGATCCTCTTTACATGGAAAAATAATATTTTCTCCTTCCACATTACTGTTGTTCTGAACACAAACAACACATTAAACATAAAATTGTTTGCAACTTTGTTTTCTCAAAATGTGTGGTTCATTTAATAAAGTATTCTAAAACGGTAATAAAACATTTCTGCATTTCACAGCTGATTCCTGTACTGTTGAAATGGGAATAACTCCTATTTATTCCTATTTATTATTATATTCCTATTACTATATTTACTATTATATTTGTTAAAGATTTCTACAAGTTCGATAGTCATTAAATAAGTTACCCACCCTGTATACATTTAAGTATATTTTATATACTTTTTTAATACTGCTTGGAAATTGGCTTACTTTTACATTTATAAAAGCATACTTTTAAAAGCACATTAGGTAAAATAATAGTTAACTTTGAGTACACTAGTTTTCAATACACTGTCATTACACTACAAGTATAGTTTTTTCAATATACAGTATTTTTATTATATTTTTATATTCTTTTTTTGGTCATACTTTACTTAAAGGTGCAATTCTGGCTATTAACAAACCATTAACTACGACTTCAATAAACTAATTTGCGGTTTATTAATTTTTATTAAGGTATTAGTTCATTACTTCATAAGTACAAACAAACCATAGACATCTTAATAATAAGCTTAGAGGGTAATCGGAAGAATTGATACATAAACTACAGTAAAAAATTTTGTTAATAAAACAAGTGTACATTTGTTTTATTTAAGTGAACTTAACTTATACAGTAGATTACTACAGTATTTATATATGATATTATAATTTACTCATGAGTTAAGAAATCCAATCTCAAAAATATAATTTTACTACTTGTGTTTATATTTGACTATATATAAATTTTACTTTAATATGCTTATAAAACATAAGCATAACATAAGCATAAAGATTAAATGATAATTAATTACTATTATTTGTATGTATATATATATATATATATATATATATATATATATATATATATATATATATATATATATATATATATATATATATATATATATATATATATATATAATATATATATATGTGTGTGTGTGTATATATGGCCATTTGGTGATTTCAGTTATCATATTCAGTTATCAGTGACATGCACTCTAAACACTCTATAAAGTGCCCATGTCTCGAGGTTGTTTAGTAGGATGCGATTTAGTTTCTATGTGTGATTTGATTGGACAAGAATCTAATTCAGGTCCAATTCTTCTCAGCCAATCCCCATAGACAAGAAAAAAGCACATCATGATTTTGCCAAGTACAATGTGATCCTGGATTAATATCTATGTTGATCCTGGAACATCATTTTTGTGTTCGAAAATGTAATTCATAGCTATTCCCTACCTCTAAACCCAACTATAACTGTAAATAATTCCCATGTAGACATTCATAACCCTAACTATAAGCCTAAACTTAACATAAATGGTGTCCAGGGCTTAATTTGTATCAGAGCACGCCGGTTCCGGATTTGGCACCTCTTAAATCTGATCCGGCACTTCATGTTACCAATCCTCCTCCTCACCCGCCCTCCTCCCCCGGCCGCTCTTCACTTTCACTTTGTTCCAAGACACCCCAACACTCTTCACTTTAGTCCACAACACCTTTACATCCTAGGATAGCATGCCGAATCCATTACCACAATCTGTTCTGGGACCTCACAATTCACAAATTAAGCACTAACGGTATGCCTTAATTTTGATTGGCTGATTGGAATGTTGTTTAAGGAACAACATAGATGTTAATCCAGGAACTGGATTACTTGGTAAAATCAAGTTGGTGACAAGAAAAAAAAAAAAGTAGGGATGCAATTTGAAGGAAAATCACAAGTAAAAGTACCAATACATCATATATATCATATACAAAATATATTTTTTTATTCACCTAGCATTTTAAGAAATAGAAAAATAATACAATTAAATTCAAGCAAAATATTGCAAAAAAAAAAAACACAAACTACAAAATCTTTATAAAATTAGAAATTTTTTTTGTATCTCTTGATTTTTGCTATTTTTTTATTTTTTGTTTAATATTTTCTCCTAACATATACATTTGGGATACTAATCTGGGCCTTTATTGTGAGTTATTTTGTAAGATTATCTCTTTTTTGTTCATGTACCTTTAATAATTCATTAATTCACACAAGCACTAACCTCTAGTACTTTAGGGATCTCTTTTGGATTGCGTGAGCTAGCGTAGATTCTGTATATGTTCCGTGCATCAACATGTTGACTAGTAATCAACTTTTCACCCAGTTGATCAGCAGCACTGTTAGATGGAGCACAAGCAAGAATACGGGCACCACCTGTATTCTTCTCCACCTGAGAGATGAAAAATACAGAGCAAAAAGCAATCACAAAAGATGCTATCTTTTGTAAGTACACATACAATACACATACTGTACACAACGAGATGATCTACTACATGCAGGTGTATCTTTTGAGTGCGTGTTTGGAGTTTGCATTATGATAACCAGTATTACCTGTTTGATGGCCTCCACTATCGTGACTGTTTTACCAGTGCCAGGAGGTCCAAAAACCAAATATGGTGCTGGTTTGGATGTACCGGCCACAATGTTGCACACTGCAGTCTTCTGTTCAGGGTTCTTTTCAAGCTTTTGATCAAAGAGTCTAGAGACACATAAACACACGTATAAAACCTGAAATACTCCATAATGTATGAACAAAATACGATTTTGTAGTATATTTCAGCACAAATAGGTCTTACTGACCTCAGAGCCGATGGAGACACAGGGTTCAGGCGTCTTGAGGCCACAGGGAACAGCACATCTTTGAGGTGGTGCTGGACCACCATATGAACTGCTCTGTGTTGCAGTCTCAATGGAAGACGGTTGATTGTAAACTCCACACTGAATTTCATATTGTCTATGAATCGTTCAAGCAGCCTTTACACAGAGAACATACACATGCATACACTTTAAAAACAAATGCAGGGTTCCACACAACTCATTCATGTTGTCTCAACACAAATCGATTAAGTTAACTTAACAAATTGGATCGAAAATAAAACAATTAAGTTCTCAAAAATCAAAAAAATTGTGTTATATTAGCTCATTTTAAATAAGTTGTTTGAACAAGCTGCAAAAATTATTTTTGAGTGTACATAACATACATATAGTTGTATTGAAATGTTTTGTAAACAAATTAAAGTAATGCAAAATATCCAAATGAACATGGCAAATATTTGTCAATGGCAAGTCAGTATTCAGTCTAGTCAAACGATCCTTCACATATTGTACTGATATGTACTGGTGCACGTGTCTATTTCTTCTAATTTGCAGTGTTGAAGGGATTTATTATTTATGGTAGTTCAGTGACATCTCTTAATTTCAGAGAATTTCACTTAAAGGTGCAGTAGGTGATCTGCCAAAATGCTAACTGCTTAGCATATTACCTTTGGATGGAGGGGAGGGACTGTGATTCAAAGCCACGCCTCCTGAAATCGCAAATGCGCGCAATGCGCCACAATAGCAGACAACCCACTGGTTCATGTCATTTGCCAGTTAGAAATGTAACAGTTAGTTAGTGTTTGGCCGGCGACGTGCAGGAATTACATTTATTACTAAGCCATACTTACATGCTATTTCAGAGCGAATATTCAGAGTAGCGTGGTAAACAGTATAGAAAGGCTGTCCTTGTTCAAAAATGAATTAATGTGAATATAAATGTAACTTCAGCTCAATAAAGCAGGTTAGGCAGGATAGCGCTATTTACTGATGTTTTGTTGTTAAACTAAATAAAAATCCACATCATCGATGCTGTCAAAGGTCCCTGATAAAATTGAAAAAAATCACATCAATCTTTCGCCGGGAGATTTCATTGGCTGAACAACACGTCTGTGCGTATAAGCCATTTATAAAACAACACAATCTAACATAAGCTTAGCCTGACTATAATAGTTTTTAAAACATAACATTACCTGTCTAACAGCAATATTTCAGCTATGGTGTTGTCCTTACTCCAGCATGCAAAAGTTACTCCAATATTGATTCAGGATTTTCAAAAGTTTCAATACAGCATACAGGAAGATGTTGGCCCGAAAATATTTAATTGGATGAACATTTTTTAGTTTTATGCCTTACCCCGAATATAAAAGTACATAAAAACACATTTAGATCACTTACTTTAATCAGTACTAGTGGACTGTGAAGAGACTTTTAACCAGCACAACAAAAATGTTTCTGAAGACAATCACCTACTGCACCTTTGAGTGTAATTTAAAAACATTTTCTGTAAAGCTGATTTGAAACAATCAGTGTTAGGTAAGTTACATCAAAAAAGTAATGAATTACGAATTACATCATTATAACTGAATTAAGATGACATTTTTAATGAATGTGCTTTCAAAAGTAATTGAATTACTCAAGTTATGTAATTATTTGCCACAATGTGACATAAAATGTATATAAATAACAACACATAGGCAATAGAAATTAAACTTGTCTATTATTTGTTATTATTCTAAATGTTTATAGGCTGACCGCTCTTCTCATTTTTTTAGTTAAAATTTAGCTTTCTTTTGTTCTAATGACACCGGTCATAAAATCTTCACACCTCATACCTTTTGGAGAAGCCCAGTTTGACCTGATCCAGTTCTACTCTGTGGACATAGCCCTTGTATTTGGTCACATTTGAGTTCTGAAGCTCCTCGCTCTTTGTAAGAAGTAGGTGATCTCCTCTCAGGACTGAAGGCCTGTTCTCTGAGACACCAGGGAGCTTTAACACAAGATATACACAATTAGATCTCAAAACATTAGCATCTCCAACAATTATGACACTACTTAAAGGGATGTTCGTTTAAAAATATATACAACAATAATAATTTGAATTGTTTATTCAAACTCCTATTGTTTAAAACCTGTATTAGTTTCTTCCTTTTGTTGAACACCAGTGGAGAAATGTCGGTAACCAAACACTGTACCTGTATGTTACCCATTTTTTAACTTTTTAACCCACTTTTATAGTACTTAATTTATACAGCTGGAGTCAATGTTTACCATCAACTGTCTCAGTACCATCATTCTTCTCATACAGTTGAAGTCAGAATTATTAGCCCCCTCCCCCCTTGAATTTTATTTTTCTTTTTAAAATATTTCCCAAATTGTTTAACAGGGCAAGGAATGTTTACAGCATGTCTGATAATATTTTTTTTCTCTGGAGAAAGTCTTATTTGTTTCATTTTGGCTAGAAAAAAAAAAACGTTTTTTTTTTTTGTTTTTTGTTTTTTTTAAACACAAGTACAAAATTATTAGCCCCTTTAAGATATTTTTTTTCAATAGTCTACAGAACAAACTATCATTATAAAATAACTTGCCTAATTGCCCTAACCTGTCTAGTTAACCTAATTATCATAGTTAAACCCTTAAATGTCACTTTAAGCTGTATAAAAGTGTCTTGAAAAATATCTACTCAAATATTATTTACTGATATGGTGGCAAAGATAAAATAAGTCAGTTATTAGAAATAAGTTTTTAAAACAATTATGTTTAGAAATGTGTTCAAGAAATCTTCTCTTTGTTTAACAGAAATTTGAAAAAAAAAAAAAAACAGGGGGTCTAATAATTCAGGGGGGCTAATAATTCTGACATCAACTGTAGATTCATTTGTGAACAAAAAATGTTCTGTTTTATTGTAAATGTAATTTGGCTGTTATTAAGCAAATTCAGTTCCCTACAAAATGACCCAAAATATAATATTTATTTCCAAATAGAGTTACTAGATCTATTGCAGAAAAACTAAATATTGCATTGTAATTCATTTTAGTTTGTGCACTAGTTGGACACCATTATCAGGGGATTTTTGGCTTATTAGGCATGCTGAATCTGTCTATTAGTGAATAAGATAACTCTGTCCAGGCTGTTTGTTTTAGCAAAAGTGTCAACACAGGAGAAGAAAAATTGACTGTTTTCATATTGGGTCTTTAAACTGCAAGATTGAACAAACCACACCATTTAAGTATCCACTGCTCATGTACACTCTTGTTTACAGAAGTTAGCCATTAGTTTCACTTTCTCCATGACATCATGCATGTGATTAAAGACAGAAGCAAAGATTTGTTAGGAGGTAATGTTTAATCAGACATGTTTGTTGTCTGTGCCTTGTGACTTTTCTTGTGGCTTCTCAGTAAGCATTGGGAAACACTCTCTCATTGTGGTGTGACCCAAGGGTCCATTTTAGGTCAAGTTCTTTTTTTCAATCTATATGCTTCTCATGGATGCCCTTTTAACTCTTTCCAACAGGACAGGGTTCAGACAAATGTAAGAAATCATTGTTACATTTAATTGAAATAGTTTGCCTCTGAGATTTGTACATTTGCTGGCCAGTTTTAATACTGCTTTCAAATCTTTTCAAGTCTTCTCTGGCTTTTGATTAAGGTCAATTATAATTTTATAATGTTTTTTTTTCATTGTTTTCTTTTTTTTCATATGATGCATGTGTTTTTTTCTTGTGTTTTTCTTGTAAAGCACTCTGGCACAACTCGGTTGCTTTTAAATTTACTATAGGAATGCATTTGGACTTTTATGCTCTTTTCTTGTGACATGAACAGAAAATGACACATGGCTATGACAAAAAAATTGTGCAGTCTGAACCAACACACTAACCCACACTTTAATAACAAACAGTAAGAGACTGCCCCTCACCTCTAAGACCAGCAGTTTTTTATCTCGATCCCTCACCATAGACACATCCTTTTTGTTATATCTCTTGATGTCCATACGCATCTGATCCTCCTCCAGGTACAGAAGCAAATCAAAGCGGTCCATATAGTTATTAAAACTCAAATCACTCTCCAGAGTTAACCTACAAATCAACAAATGCACAAATAAAACAGTAGCAATGGCTTTTTAATCTATATGTTCATACAGAGAACTTCTTACTGGATAGGTATGGAACGATAACCAGTTTCAAGGTTTACCACGGTTTGGAAAAGTGAATGTTTTATAACCGCTAATACTTTCTGTTATAGCATGCCTAAGGTATATGTAAGTTTTGTAATGTGTTTTTTAATGTGTTGTAAAGAAATCTGTGTTTCTGAAACTGAAAAAAAAACATAGCAGAAGTCAATGATTTATTTGAATTATTTAGCCTGACATGCTTACAGTACCAATATATTTAATTGTTTCCTAAAATAAAATACATTGTGGTCAATTGTGAAAAATAATGTTGTTTTTTCTTAAAAAGAACTTATTTTAGAGCAGTAATCTCAATACCGTGAAACTGTGAAACCGTGATATTTTTATCAAAGTTTATTATACCATCAGAAACTTATACCGGTCTATGCCTAGTATTACTGAGTAGCCAGCAGTATGATCTAATTTAAACAAAAAATATCGACCACTCACTGATGTTCCTGAAGCTGTTTTCCAGAAGAACGGTTGCCTTTCAGGACTTCAATTAAGGCAGAGGTGTAAGAAGGACAATTGTAGTTGTCCAGTGGCACCACAAATTTCAGGAAGTTTTGAGAAGAGCTGCAGATGAGAGGGAAAAACAAGGCAAAAGACTGATTTCAGCATAAGTTTACACACAATTCACTATAGTAGCCTTAGTAGCTTATAGCCACTATAGGACAGCTTAAATAGCACTAGATTTAACTTTTTTCTTTCTTTCTTTGCACCATTCATTAAAGTAGCATCATGCATTCTATGCACATCCATGTGAACTTAATCCATTTGAGTAAAAGAAGCAATTTCAGCAAAGTAAACCTCAATAAATGATGAGAACTCAAACCAACTGAGTACTGTAAAACCCAATAAGTTAAGGCAACTCAAATCGTTTGAGGAAACCGATTGCTACAAACCATTTGAGTTAAAAAACGAATCTATACGAGTAATGTGAACTTGCTCCATTTAAGTTGAAGTAATGAGTTCTTTAATTAACTCGTTACCTTCAACACTGAGTTCAAAACTCTTTTCAAACGAATAGAATGAACTTTCAGTCAATTTTGAGTTAACTACACTCACTTCATTTGATAAAGTTGATTGTTGGGTTTACAGTGTATCATTCTTACCACATCCCAAAGGAGCTCTTCTGGACTGTGGTCATAAAACATGAACAGAGTCAGCGATTATAAATTGTGGCATCTAAAGAATGCTTAATTGTTACCGAGGTCCAAAGTGTGCTAAGAAAATTTTATCAACACCTTTACACTAACAACAGTCAGAACCATTGAAATAGCAAGTAAGATGGTTCCATGCTGTCATGTTGTTTGCACTAAAATTCTTGACCTACCATGCACATTTCCCTAAAAAAACGAGACCATGCAACCTTTTTCCAATATTCTACAGTGCATTTTTTTTTGAGCCTGTGAGCATTGTTGCCTCAGTTTCAAGTGTTTAGTTGTTAAAGCCCTCCTGCTTCTGCCTGTTTTGTGCATTCAGAGATGGCTTTCTGCAGTCTACGGTTGTACTTGTAAGGAGGGCTATTTGAGTTACTGTTACCTTTGTATCAACTTAACCAGTCTGGCCATTCTCCATTGACATCAACAAGAACTTGCCACTCACTGGATATTATTTCTTTAAACCCTAGAGATGCCTCTGGGTGAAAATAGTAGATCAGCAGTGTCAAAAAATTCTAAGACTAGCCTGTTTGACAACCCTACCACATTGAAAGTCAAATTTCTTCCCCATTATGATGGTCCGTTTAAACTTCAGCAGATCATATTGATCACGTTTCAATGCCTAAATACAATGATTGACAATGACAAGTAATCAGGGCCCGGATTTTCAAAAGGTTTAATGCGGATAAAATTGATCCAGATTTAGTAATCCTGTTTTTGCGATCCATGATCACGTAATCCAGCTTACTTTTTGAGTCAGTTTTTCAAAGCAACATTGGATTGGATCAATCTGATCCGGATAGGAACTTTTCAGGATCACTAAATCTGGATTACCAGTGCTCAATCACAATGTAGATGGATAGATAGGCCTATGTAAAGAGCAACAAGTAGAATAGCCAGTGTGGGGTAAATATAACTTTATTTTTATTTGAAATGAAAACTAAGAAAATTTTATAAATAATAAAAGCAAGAAAAACCCCACCCCATCCACTTCCAGCAGTCCGCTCATCTGAGATCTACAACACTGTACATTGAGGATATTTCTGCCCAGTCTCTTTCTGCAATTCTTGAAAGTGATTTAAAAAATCAGGCATTGCCATTCTTTGAATTTTTTGTTATTCTGTAATCATTGCATGCATCACTAATAAATATTCTAAACACAAAAATACTTTCCATTGTGATGAATATATATATCAATTTGTAACAGAATAAAATGAATTGTTTTGGTAAATTTTGACAGCTGTTTGCTGTTTGGGGGATTATTTTATGAGGCCAAACTCTTTCTATTATGCTGTAGGCCTATACTGAAAGGCTAAATACGTTAAAGCCAATAATCACTATACATAGCCTGACAGATGAACAAATAAAATTAAAACCTTATGAATAAATAGTATATCTCGTAAGATACTACATGATCCAAATATAGTTTTATTTAATAATTTTTTAAAGTTTTCATTACATTTTGGGCATGAAATCCACGCTAAACCCACCCTTCTGATGGGATCAGTTTAATCCAGGTTTTTTGGATCAAAGTGATCCAAATCCTACAAAAAAGGTCTGAAAAACCCAAACTAATATGTAGGGGATCAACCTACGTTTAATATCGATCAGGGATTAATTAGCTCATTTCAATGAATCGGATCCTGAAGATTCGAATCATTGATTCGACTCAAATGAGTCAGATTGAATCAGATCAAAAGATTCACACGTTATCTACCATTTGTCCCGCAAATAGAAGACATCGTATCTTACCAATCTTGTTTATATTATTTACGTGGCCAACGATCATAACATAACACAGTATTGGGTTAACTTTTAGCAAGGTAACAAGATCTACAGCTCGAGGCAATGACTTAGTAGCACATAAACAAGAACACAGTTCTTACAAAATGAGTACAAAGATTTATTGAGCTACACTACGATACATGAAACTAACTACGTAATAAGCAAACAACAAACAAACACACACACACACATTCACACATACACACAGAGGCAGTTCAGAGGATGCACGCGCTCGTGAATGGCTGTTGTCCTGGGTTACCTAGGTGACGGACTGCTGAGAGTCAGTTTCAAGTGGTGCTCGCTGCAGAGCCATTTGGGCGAGCTGAGCTCCAGCGAGGGGGAGCTTGAGCTTGAGCTCCACCTTTTTTGCACTTCTTCTACGAGTGATGTCACTGGGGGTAGGATTAGGGGTGGGGTTGGTGTACGCATTAAAACAGCTTACAGGAGGCAGAGCGAGAGCTCATGCTCCCCCTCGCTGGAGCTCAGCTCTGCTCAAATGGCTCTGCAGCGAGCACCCTCTCGTCGGTTTTGCGGAAGTTCGTGCAGTTTCGTGAGTCCCGAAACTTAAGAGGTTTGCGTGGAAGTTCGTGGTGACCCAATCGCGTGGTGGCGCGGTGTCCGGGCAGGCGAAAGGGGGCAGAGAGCAAAAGCATGCGCAAGCTAGCTGATGCAAAAAGCAAAGTTTCTTTGTCGCAGGGCTTTTTTAAGTGACCTGGTCTGGTTCGTCCCCATGGCACTGTCTGCCAATGAGCAGTTGGCATAAAGGGCGGGGCCACGCCCCGTACTGACGTAGGAAAGGTCAAAAATTAACAGACTACATGTAGATTTCACGTGGTAGAACTCTTGCAAGATTGAAACTATCTTACATCAAACGTTACAAGATGAATACTGTTTGTACTACTAGTTTTTCATTTACACCAACGCATTGCAAATGTCACTAGCTTTCGTCCAATACCAGACATCATACATTTCAGACACATACAGATTATTTTACTCTGTTATAAGTGTTAAAACAACACATTGATTAACCTAGTTGATTGGAATAAACAGCATATGAGGAACATTATGGCATATTATTCAAAGATACATCTGCCTTAGTTCTAACATTAAGAGATTAGCTTTTATTCATATGCATTAATGTTTCTAGAGATCTCTTTGTCTCTACGAAATTGTGCATCTAGCAGGATGTGCCCAAGGCGAGCACATGACCAGGAGTCATTTAAAAGTCTCGTAAAATGGTTTCCGCTGAAGATCCTATAAGGGCCATTGTTTTTAATTTAACTGATTTAATTAATCATTGGCTAGTTAGCCGAAGGGTACTAGAACATCTGCGGAGAAGTACTGGTCAGAGGAGCCCGAAATCAATTGGTGCTCTGTTATCCTGATGGTATAAGCCCTCAAGCTAGTTCAATGAATGAGACCATTGGAGATGCCCAAGATTTCAGATTCAACTTGTGTTGACCACTGTAATATGCCGATGAGTTCCTACAAAAGGTTTGATCTGGATCAAAACCAAGATTGGATTACGTGATCTAATCCGATTATGTAATCCGTTTTTTTCTTTTGAAAAACCCATTTTCAAGATTTGATCCAATCCCTTATCCAAAATCCTAGTGGATTACTTTTGAAAAACCGGGCCCTGATGAACAGCTATAGCAAATGAAGCAGAAAAGAAGTGTATAAATGAACTGAAAACTCAAGCAGAGATTTCTCTCACCTTTCAGGTTTAAAGCCCTCATCTATGCTCCACTTCATTGGTTGATTGGTGTCAAGCCTCTTAGGTCTGAATGGTTCTGTAGGACCCAGCTGTGCCGTGAGCTCGGACCTGTGCTGTGCCTCAATAAAGCGCACAATGTGGAAAGGACGGGTGTCTTGGTTTTCCTTGAACTCAAACGCCAGAGTGGCTGGATAAACTCCTATCTGATCTGATTTGAATCTCAAGATCACTTCATATGTCTCATCTTTAAAACATCAAGAGAGAAGACAACAAGTTTGTTTCACATAAGTACTGAAGCCCAATATGTTCAAGGGCAAAAGCATGCTAACATATGAATGCCCCAAACAACACCAGCACCAGTTTCTCCTGTATTAAACAGTTTAAATGGACTCACTTGGCTCCAGACGGTGTGGATTATCCTTTCTGACTCTCTGGCTGTCGTCGAGAGTGAAATACTGTAGGTAGTGAAGAGCAGAGAAACATGTGAAAAGTATGGCCTCCTGACCCGTGTTCTCCACAAACAGCTTTAGCTCATGAACCTCTGCCCCTTCCACACACCAATGAATCTTGCCATCCTCTATTTGCAGCTCTGAGGACACCCTTACACCATATTTATCAGCAAAAAACACAGACCTGAGAAGGAAAACATTGTTAGTTTTGATCATTTTGATGGTTTGTATCCAACGTTCAAAGTTACAACCTTACATGTCTTCGCTGTTTCCTTGGCGCATGATGGTTTTTGCCAGCCTTCTTCTTGCTATGACTCTATTTTCTGGCTCTGGAACTGATGATGGGTCTGAAACACGGGTAGTGGATGGTCGTGAAATAGCATCATTAAGATGGGGTGTAGCATGGTTTTGTTGGCTGCGATAGGGTCTGGACCATTGATCATTTTGCCTCACTCGAATCTATAAATTCCACAATAGGGTTGTTAATGTTCTGGATATTCCAAGCAAATGTGAAGAAGATTTATTTTATTTACTAAACCTATGTGAAAACACAATTAATTGGGTGAGTGGAGGGCCTTTTGAATCTGCCATTATATGTCTTTGAAAACAGGTAACAGGTTAAGGCAAATGGGTTATAAAAGAGCACGAGAGAGGACTTGGGCATACAATGAGAACCATCTGTGTCAGAAAAGCATGAAATGTATAATTGAAAAGACACAAACTGTATGGAATAGAAGTATCCAGTTTAGATGTTTGAAAACATGAACACTAGTCATGATTACCAAATCCGAACTGTATGTGGAAAAACAGTGATGAATATATTAGATATGTACATTATAAGGGCCATCAAGAAGAGGGGGCTTTAAATAGGGGTCGTAAAGGAGTATGAGCTGGGAGAGGCCTGTTGAACCAGTAAACAGCTGAGAAAACACAAAGGTGGGAGGAAGCAATGATAAAGGGTATAGCAAACTTGAGGGACATTGGATTTGTCCTGGGGAGAGACTGAGATGGGTCTGCTCCAGGCTGTCTCTGCTTTTTTGGAAAATATTACAAATAAAGTATATTCTTCTGATATTCATAACCTTCAGACTGAGTTTGATTTATTAAGAGAAAAGCTGATAACCACAACAATGCATGCATTTCAATTAAGCTTCATGAAGAATACCAATACAAAAAATAATAATAATTAGATATATACAGTTGAAGTCAGAATTATTAGCCCCAGAATTTTTAGCCCCGTTTATTTTTTCCCCAACTTCTGTTTAGTGGAGAGCAGATTTTTTCAACACATTTCTTAACATAATAGTTTTATAGACTCATTTCTAATAACTTATTTTTATTTTATCTTTGCCATGTTGACAGTAAATAACATTTAACTAGATGTTTTCAAGACAATTACACAGCTTAAAGTGACATTTAAAGGCTTAACTAGGATCATTAGGTTAACTAGGCAGGTTAAGATAATTAGGCAAGTTATGATATAACAATGGTTTGTTCTGTAGACTATTGAAAAAAAAATAGTAGCTTAAAAGGGCTAATAATATTGTCCTTAAAATGTTTTTAAAAATAAAAATAAAAATAAATAAATATTATCCTAGCCAAAATAAAACAAATAAGACTTTCTCCAGAAGAAAAAATTTTATCAGACATACTGTGAAAAATTCTTTGCTTACTTAAAAATCAATTGGAAAATATTTAAACAAGAAAAAATAAATTCAAAGGGGGGCTAATTTTCTGACTTCAACAGTGTATATAAAAAATTCCAGTATACTATGCTTCCATGTATGGGGCATAGTAATAATATAGTGTCCCATATGGAAGCATAGTATAATAGAAATTTTATATATATTTATTTCAAAATCAGTTGGGCAATTACTCGGGTTTCTTTCAATTTAAAGATGTTTATTGAATTTTTCAAACAGCATAACAAACTCCAGTCAAAAGACTGTGTTGCTCTTTCTATCTTTCACTTTTCTATATCATAATATAAGAAATTGTCTAATAAAGGTGTAGCAAACCATTGCAAACAAAAAAGTAGGGATGTAATCAACAAATGTACACAACCTAACATAACGAAATAAGTAAACTGTACATGAAAACTATTAATAAATTATAATAAATTAAATTATGGCTAAAAAAAAAAAAAATATATATATATATATATATATATATATATATATATATATATATATATATATATATATATATATATATATATATATATACATATATATATATATATATATATATATATATATATATATATATATATATATATATATATATATATATATATATAAAAGAGCAATATCACACGAGTAGCAGTGTGATATGGCTGTATATCAGCATTGGTAGGAGGCCTTAGTGTCTTTCTTCCACCATTCCTTCACATTTCAGAAACTGTTGCTCATTTACAAATGTTATTTTAGAGCTAGTATTTGAATGACTCTCTAGCGTAATGTCTAAATGATGACAAAACAGGTGATTTAACTCAAATTTTAAGATTATAAAGCTGAATGGCATGAAATGCCATCAGTCTAGAGATTGTTCCCAGTATTTCTCTGTTTGTGAGAAGGAAATACACATGAGGGCATTTCTTCTTTCTTTTTACTGAACTAGTCTGCAGTAACGAAAACAGGAGACACATTAGAAACAAACAGATGGCAAACCAAAAAGTAACTTAGGGTTATACAAAGAGTATAACTCATATGTGAGTCCCATTTCACACTTAATACACTACAATTAACATGGTATAAATACAGCACTGCAACATACAAAAGAGAGAGATCAACTTAGAATCTCACTTACCAGTTTTATAATGATTTAATCAGCTTTAGTTTGAAAATACGCCAATCTTTTCTTCTCTAAGGGCTTATTATGTGGTAGGGATGGAGAGTTCACTCCAAAAACCCTGAAACCGAACATCCCTATATTGCGGTCTCTGTCACCATCTTTGCTCTGCTCAGTATGACAGGCTAATGGATGCCAACGTGCTGTATCTCCGAAATTATAATTATTTAAAAATGCCCTGTCCTTTTAAATAAACGACATAGATGCAATCTTAACAACTATATTCTCATCTAAATGCCTCAAAAGTACAAACACCTGCAATATTTGTCAAACTGTAGTGAGTTTATTGATCTGTTGGGCGGAGTGATGGTGAGAGGGTGTATGAGTGTGGTTAGTACAGGAATATCGCACAGATATTAGGCAACCAGATTCGAGAACCAGACAGAACTATTTTATAAATAAGTAAATAAATCATATATATATACATACATATATATATATATATATATATATATATATATATATATATATATATATATATATATATATATATATATATATATATATATGTATATATATATATATATATACACACACACACACACACACACACACACACACACACACATATATATATGTAAATATATATATATATATATATATATATATATATATATATATATATATGTGTGTGTGTGTGTGTGTGTGTGTGTGTGTGTGTGTGTGTGTGTGTGTGTGTGTGTGTATGTGTATGTGTACAGTATGTGTATGTGTGTGTGTGTGTGTGTGTGTGTGTGTGTGTGTACTATGCTTCCATAAATTGGGCACTATATTAAACATTATTCCATTCCCCTTGAAGACCTCAATTACTTTTTTTTGCATTGGTATGGTGTAGGTGTTAGAATGGACACTCAACCATGTCCTTTTAGTCATTCCCCACTGTGTTGATGTCTTAAGAACATTGCAACATCCTGTAGATCTTATACATCCTCATCTTCAGTCTGTTGTTAAACGTCTAATAGATTTTCACAGAAATCCCAAATTTAGCCTTTGTTTTAGCCAAGATATACTGTATGTTAAGACATCTAGATGTCTTTTAAACACAAGAATGCTTGAGGGGAAGTTTCCTCTACTTAATGAATCGAAAGAGAGCAAATATCTAGAGTATCTTCCAGTATTTTAATCAGACAAAATACCAAGTTTCTAAAACTTTAGGAACATTGATTAGTTTGACAACATATCAACAACTATACCTCAAACCCTTTTTTACCCATTTGTCAAAAGTATAACAATAATAAAAAAGTTCATAAAATAAAATGATAATTTATCTATAGTTTATCTATTATTTGCTTATTTTGATGTGTACAGAATAATTAGATGAACTTTTCTGTACAAATGTGTTATGTCTCATATTTGACCTTATGACATTTTATTTCCCACAATACTTAAACACACCTAATCTTCATTATATTCTTATTTTCTAAATAACTGCATGGATGTTATGTCTTTCTCTTATACTGTGTCTCTTTATTGAAAGCAATAGGTTTGAATCCTTTTTTCCAGAGGCCCTGATGACCTTGTCTGAAATGACAGATGGGAGAATTTTCCAACATACTATAAACATTCAGTAGACAGCCAGAAAAGTTCCGAGATAAAGGATGTTTTGAGTAATCTTGGTTTACTCCTCTCATCTCTACCACTGCCTTATCCATAGAAAAAAATATTACCTTGAATGTTACATTCAGTGGTGGAAAGAGTTATGAAAAACCATACTTTTAAAAGTTATTGCTCAGCAGGCACACATCATAAGGTTAGATTTAGGTTGTGTTCAATGTCTAGCCAGTGTCTAAAGACAATGTTATTTTGATGTCTAATAACCATGTCAAATGATGTTGATATTTGGCTGATATTAGGTTGTCTAAGAAAGTGACCAAAATCCAATGTCAAGCTAACATCTTAAACAATGTCATATTGATGTCAAATACTGACAATTATTTTTCAGGTACTTGTACAACTAAAATCCAACATCTGATAGATGTCATAATGGTAACATGCACATAAAATTAAGCTGTAGCATCATTAGACGTTGATATTTGGTTGATTTTAGGTTGG
Source organism: Danio rerio (assembly GCF_052040795.2). Lineage (NCBI taxonomy): Eukaryota > Metazoa > Chordata > Actinopteri > Cypriniformes > Danionidae > Danio > Danio rerio. The sequence continues at coordinate 29,737,385 of NC_141028.1, forward strand.
ACTTTTCTAATCCCCATAGACAAGAAAAAATAATGTACTGACTGCAGGTTGAAGAAAAGTGGTGAAGTAAAAGTACCAATACTCCATTAAAAATGTACTTAAGGGAAAGTAAAAGTACACATTTTAAAACTACTAAGTAAATTACAATTCCTGAGAAAAACTACTCAATTACAGTAGTTTGAGTATTTGTACTTTGTTACTTTACAACACTGATTTCAATACAGTGCATCGTAGCACATGACAGTTATCATGGAATTAATACATAAAAATCTGAAATCATGTTATTATGAAATTGAGACATCACAGCCATAAAGACTAAATTAATTTGATGTCACACAAAGCAATGCAGGTATGAATTTATAGTAAGCTGTGGGATTAATAACCTGAAAGATTAATCACCAAACAAGCAATGCAAGAACCTGACAACTCAAACAGTTGCATAACTGCTGCATGTCAAGGGTCAGTACTGACACTTCAGTGTCAATGTCCATCTGATAAAATGAGTATCATTAGCTCAAGAAAGCACCAATTTAATCAGATTCACGGTTTCAGTATAATGAAAATGAAAGTATACTCTTCGATGTTCACATTCGTTTCTATGCATAAGCCATAAACCTTACAGTATTATTGCAAAAAATATTTCAGTAATCTTATAATTAAATACAATTAAACAACTTTATAAACCCCTAACAGCAATCAAGTCCAGACTACGTGTTTATGGGTGTGTGCCACATATACTCCATTTTACCAAAGCCCACATGCAGATTCACCCTGACAATGCAGAAAACATACTGAATAGGCCTCAACAATACAATGCAGACTGTCAGCCAGGTGTAAATAAAAATTTCCTACTTTTTTGTCAAAGAAAACTTCTGATCTGGTGACTCGAGTTCTGCTGGAACGTGTCAAAGCAAAGAGAACTGAAGAGAAGTTTGGATCTCTGACTCCATCCCTGTTGACAAAAAAAAGAAAAAAAAAAAAAGAAAAAGAGAAACAGAACTAAGTTGTTTCACAATAAATCATAAAATCTGTATCCTCTATTAATTTCCATTTTTTTTTATCACACAAACTTTTGTCGTTTTATTGAAAATGTAAATTTACATAATTAAATATTTGAGTTTATAGTTATATTATGAAGAGTTTAGATGCAAAAACCAAAAAAGTTGACATTTTCTTTTAAAATTAGCATTTACTTCTCTTGATCAGTAATTTTACCTTTAAAGTGATGAATATGTTATTTTAATTAACTTTAAAGTGAAAAAACTAAAGACGGATGTAGAAAGCTGAGAATAGTGCTCATTTTAGGAGAAAATTAGCATTTAGTTTTTTGCATCTGAACTCGTCATAATCTGTTTAAACTATTATTTTCTTGTAAATACCATAGTGTTCTATTTAACATGCATTCACATCACGTTATTATTATTATTATTATTATTATTATTATTAATAATAATAATAACAGCTGTTTACCTGTCTCGGAATTGCTCATTGTAGATCTCCTTGAGAGTGTTTCTATCTGTAGTGGATCTCGTCTCTCTGTCATCCAGAAATTCTATAAAGTCAAAGCCAACGGCGCGAATATCATCTCTAGAGAGTTTTTTCCTGTATTTTCTGCTCATGGTTCTTTGAAAGCGTTGTTTTGTGGTGATGTAGCCTACAGATATGTGGACAGCTATGAGCAACACTATTTGAAAGAAGCGCAGATGTTTCGTCGGAAGTGAAAGGAAGGGAGGAAACGAAACCTAAGGTCGAACGCTGTAAAATCCCTCTACATTGAAAACGCAACAAGGTAAACACTTCGTTTACATCTGTTGGTAAAAGAGAATCATGTCGATCATGTACAAAGCACTAGTGGTCAAAAATAAAAAAGTTTACATGCAAAAACCCCGCATCATTATGATTTATAATGTTCTAATAATAAGTGCTCGGAGCGGCAAGTGCGCTCTCTGTAGGTTAGAAGCAGGCTCGGGAACCTCATGTGACTCTTTGACCAAAAATAGGTATGTGGCTCTCCAGCTGTCTCTCTTCAATAATATTTTAAAGTTTAAAAAAATTATAACTGTCATCAGAAAGTCAGTTTCCTATTGGAAATACAATAACAATTCCCTTTTTATTTTATTTTCTACTGCAAAACGAATAAGAACTCAGTTTACAATAAAATACATTTTAACCAATGAAAATTAAAGAGCTTAGAATCACGTTCAATCAAAGTGATTCTGCTCTTAATTGCTTAAATCGTGACATCAAAGGGCAAGCAACTTACATTTCTATGGTAACCTCGCATGTGAAAAATCAAACAACATTTATTAGTGGCGATGGCAAAAAGAAAAAAAAAATCTACAAATTTTCTTTGTTCATACATTGTGATGAGTTATTTATTTATTTATTTTTATTTATTTATTTATTTTAGCTGTACAAGAACATAAATAAAGTTTTTTTATTTATTATTAAATAAAGGTTTTGTTATATACACACCCCCAATGGCTCTTTAAAAATGTACAGTTGTTAAAAAATCTGAAATGGCTCTGGAAAAAAGCTATAGTATCTGGATGCAACCTTTATGATGCAAGCTGAGATGGTTCCTGACCAAGTGTTGGCAAAGTTCACCCCAAAAATGTAAAAATGGTGTAGGTGGGAGTTTAGGAATGTGTGTTTATTTTTCTTTCTTTAAATTAGTTTTAAAGAGAGTTTTAGATGAAACCATGATTTGTAGGCTACTGAGGAGTGTCCCAGTTTCTCGAGTGATTTATAAGAGACTGAGCAACAAAGTTGAGAACCTGCGGGGTGGGGATTTGTGGTGTTAGCAATTGTACAATGGACACATACATATATGTACATACATATATATGTTTGTGTTTTATGCACATTTCCCTCAGATATATATGGTCTGACTATTTGGCAGCATCATGTACTGTAAATCCACATGAAGAACACACACACACACACACACACACACACACACACACACACACACACACACACACACACACACACACACACACAAATAACTCGAATTCACATAATATAAAATAACCGACCAAATGTATGATTTTAATTCATGCTCTCAAACTAATGCCAGGAATCCTGCAGTCTTCAGAACTAAACAGGATATTTGAGGAAACCCATTTTAATATTTTAATCACTTTTAGATTTAAATAGTTTGAAACCATTTATTAGTTATTTATCAATTTTAACCAAATCTGAGAGTTTACACAATATTTATTACCCTTTGTTAATGTTAATTTCAGCAATTAACAAGTCGTTTCGACACAGTGGGTAGCGCTGTCTGTCACCAAACAGCAAGAAGGTCTGCAGAGTTTGCATGTTCTCCCCTTGTTTGCGTGGGTTTCCTCTGGGTGCTCTGGTTTCCCCCACAACTCCAAATGCATGCTCTATAGGAGAATTGAAAACATGAAATTGGCCGTAGTGAATGTGTGTGAATGAAAGTGTATGGGTATTTCCCAGTGCTGGGTTGCTGCTGGAAGGGCATCCGCTGCATAATGACATATGCTGGATAAGTTGTCGGTTGATTCCGCTGTGGCAATCCCTGATTAATAAAGGGGCTAAGCCGAAAAAAAATGAATGAATTAATAAATAAAGTAAAAGGTTGTCTCTGTTTTTTAATTTTTTTTTTAAAGAGCTTGAACTAACAAATAGATTAATACTGTAACAAGTTTTACACCCTTTGTTTGTCTGTTTTCCTCATAAACCAGCTTTTTGATTTATTGTATAGAAATTGAATTAAAAACATTGAATTAAAAAACGTTTAATTTCATAAGGTTCCTTTTATAGCATTGATGTTGCAATGTAATTGAAATACAATTAGTTAAATAGACTTAAGCATTCATTTAGTTGTTCAAGCAAAAAACGAGACGTCCGTTTAAACGCAAGTGCCATCAGTAGCAGGCTAGCGCAGAGACATTGAAAATACTGTGGTAAAAAACACTTCCATGTTTTAAAGTGAAACAGTTTAATTTAATGCAGTACTTTATGTCCAGAAGCACTTTATATTGTAATCAATCAGACAGTGAAGATCACAGATCTTCAAAGAAAGCTCTTAAACTCAGCTATTTTGTAAAGGCACGGCAGTTCACCGGAAGCGATCAGGCTGGCTAAGTGAAAATTAAATGTCGGTGTGCATATATCCCATTTTGATGCAGCACCTGATTTCCGATAGTATAATCCAATGGAGCTTCCCGGGGAGGTGGGTTGTCTGCATTTGTCGATCCCGGTGTTCTGTGTTTCTGTGAAAGTACTAGACACTTCGAAAGCACACACGGACACCTCGTCCCACGAAGTTCAGAGGGTAAACCGGGCAGCTCAACGGAGCAGTGTTTTGAACGCAAAAACCCGCAAAGAACTAGACACGCCGCAATGAAGCATATGACTCCCCACTCGACGGCCAAGACACTGAGCTTGAGAGAGGAAAGTTATAAGAGCCCGAATCGAATGTTTAAAATCAGAAACGAATCTTTGGAACATGACAACTGTGACTTGACTCTTTTTACATTTCCGAATTTCTCAGTAGCGAAAGTCATCATAAACTTAGAGCGCAGTGAATGGGTGAGTACAACAAATAGGCTATTTAAGTTTTACAATCCCATTTGCTGAAATAATAAAAGAAAAAGTCCACAATGGTGTTATCTATTCTAGACTTTCAGAAAAGATTAAAAAAATTAATAATGGGAGACTGATAACGGCAGCCAGAGGAGAGAATAGCGTCAAATTTACTGTCCTGCCCCCATAGACGCTGCATTACAAACACCTCACACAAGCGGAAATTGATGCAAAATTATGTAATACATACACAGTCAGAAATATTAGCCCCCTTTTAATTTTATTTAATATATATATATATATATATATATATATATATATATATATATATATATATATATATATATATATATATAAGAAATTATGTTTAACAGAGCAAGGAAATTTTCACAATGTGTCTGATGTTTTTTCTTCTGGCGAAAGTCTTATTTGTTTTATTTCAGGTAGAATCAAGGTTAATATTATTAGCCTCTTAAGCCTGATTTTTTTTTCTGATAGTCTACAGAACAAACCATCATTATACAATAACTTGTCTAATTAGCCTAACTTGCGTAGTTGACCTAATAAACCTAGTTAAGCCTTTAAATGTCAATTTAGGCTGTATAGAACTGTTTAAAAAATGTTCTAGTAAAATATTATTTACTTTTATCATGGCTAATATAAAATAAATCAGTTATTAGAAATGAGTTATTAAAACTATTATGATTAGACGTGCAAAAAAAAAATAATTCTGTTAAACAGAAATTGGTGAAAAAAATAAACAGGTGGCTAATAATTCCTACTTTAACTGTAAATATACATACTTTAAAAATCTAAATATTAAAAACTTTAAAGGATTTAAGAAGCTGATGATCGTTTCTTGTGAAAAGAGTCTGCATGGGTTCTGAGCCTACAGTAAATGTGCTTTAAATTCTATTTGAAACCATTTTCTACTTTCGACTGTAAATTTAGGTGGGTAAGTTAAGGGTCAGTGCTAGTTAATAAACTGCATAAACCACTGATAAAATTTTGGCAGAGGTCTGTTGTCCTTTCTGAATTCAGCCACTGAGTGGCGCTATAATACTGATTGATATTCTTTAAGTCTTCCACATACAGTACGCCTGATATTCTAGATTTGTTTCAATTTGTCTATGGTTTTAAAGTGCTATTTATTCTTGTAATTTGTGAAAGAATAGACCTTATTTAGATTTAACTTCATTATGAATTTAATGCAGATAAAAATAAGACGAAGAGGAATAGACAAAATAATGTTTATGGGTGTTTATACAGTCTCATAATCAGAACCAGCATCAGTCTTTAAATTGGCATTCACTGTATCAAGGTCCTTTCATTCACATTATTTTCATTTCTCATCTAGCAGAGTTTCTGCTGGTTTCACAAAGTCAAATTTAAGACTTTTAAACACCATGAAGAATTAAATTTCAGAGTTTTATTTCTTTAATAGCCCATAAGGGAAAAAAAATGTACTTGCCATATCTAATATGATTTGCCTATAATACTAATTAGTTATTTCTAAGCCACATATTTTAAATAACGTGTGGAAACAAGCATACCCTAGTTATATATCTATTTTTAATTAACAACATAAAAAACTCTTTATAAACTAAATGTATGCACAACAGACTGTTACAAATGTTTTATTGAGGTGTATTTGTTGGTGATTGGATGTGTGTTGGATTGATTGGATAGCTTTACATGAACAACGAAAAATTTAGACCCATTTAAAATGATTTTAGACCTGCGAGACAATTTTTTTTGTCAATTTGAGACTTTTTTAGGCCTAAAATTTTAAAAGACCCTGCGGATACCCTGTCTATAGGGAATTTTGTTCCTTCAAAATATGCAATATTTTATTTCAACTGTTAAGGTTTTATTTAACTTTAACCCCTTGGGTATAGGTAATGTATTGCTATCAAACACTATCTACATAATCAAATTAAATCGCACTGATTGATTTTGCACATTAAGATTGTACAGATGTTACTACTTCAATGTGTTCCTTGTGCCGCCATTCATACCGCGGCGACGGCGGTACTTGATGCGCCAGCAGCATTTGACCGCTGGGTGGCACTTTAACCACAGATATTCAGCTTTGCCTTTTCACAATGCTAAACAGACTGTTCTGTAGGCGTAGCTTACTGTGTGTGATGTGATGTGTTCAATTAAAATATAATTTTAATTTAGTTTTTCTGGTAATAGACATGCTCTTACACTATACTGAATGCTGTAGAATAGATACATGGTGAGAAGTAAAAAAGCAAATATAAGAATTAAGTTATTAGCCTTCAGTGCCCGATTAAATTGCGTTGGGGTGAAAATAATGTTTTGATTTCTTTGACTATCATGGCAATGTTATTATCTCAAATCTTAAACGTGCGCATATGAAAAACAGCAAAATAATATAGATTATCCTGCCGGTAGAGCACATCACCTCACAGTTGTGAACTTGCGATCACCTCAACTTACATTTAAAATTTGTTAACCTGGTTTATTGTAAACTTTTTAAGTGCAAAGAGGATTCGTTTTGGAAAATAGAATTGAAGAAATGAAAGACAACTAAAGTGAAAGCATAAACATTCAGTACAAATAAGTAGTCTTAAATAAATAAATAAATAAATAAAGCAGTCTTTTAGTCTAAATATAGAGAGATGTAGTTTGCTATTTTGATAGGACTAAGACAAGATATTTTCATTTATGTTTTTAATTTACGTTTTTATTTACATTTTCGTTGTTGATTATATTTTACTATCTCGTTTTATGTTTCAGTACATAATAATAAACGAATAATGAAAATAAATAAATAATGAAAATAGGACATAAATTAAGTCTGGTAGGTTTAATAATTTAGTTTCAGTTCCGTTTTTTTGTTTCAAAACGTCAATGTTCTGCTTTAAAGTATAACTGTTTTGTTTTGTTTTTTTACTTAATGGCTCAGTAAGTTTTGTATTTTAATTTCATATTCAGTCACCTTGCATATGCGTGTGAAATATAATGCCGCATAACCGCGGAAAAAGAAGAAAAGGCTGTCAGTTAAAGCTAATCAAAATTAGCTATATTAAAATAAAGCATTTATGTTAATACAGGCAGAGTATGAACAAACTCAAGGCTAAGATATGCGCTTGCTTTTTAATGCATTTAAAATATAAATAAATGTTTTTTTTTTACTTTTTTTGTATGGTAAAGGACAATGCACATTATGTTATTGATGTAAACTTAGGCTAAAACTTACCATTGATAAACGTGACTTACCTCAAGCAGATCACTTAAAGTGTAATAAAAATAATGTTGCCGCAGGACATAAACGAAGTCCCGCAAGTTTATTTTTAATAATTTAGATTCAGTACTATTCATTTTTTTTCTCAAAACATCAATAGCACCTTCAATAATCTAAACATTAAAGATGGACCGCAAGATGTGTTGAGTGGCTATATGTGGTGAAGAACGATGGCAAAGCTAAGTGTGATTGTTGTAATAAACTAATAAGTTATAAAGCAGAGAGTCCCAACCAACAGGACTGACTTAGCATATGCGGGTGGCTCACTCTTCACGAATATAGAATTAAAATAATGGCGCGTTAGGTTCATTGTGCTTCCCGCAGGTGCAACCAACAAGAGTTGTGCATTTTAGTTTAACTTTTTTGAGCGTTATAAGCAGTTCGGTGTTAGTTTTTAATTAAATATATCGAGCCGAAACTAAGCAGCGCATTCTCTCCGCCTCCTCGTTTATAACCAGCGGGACACGCTACTGAAGCAGGAGAGACACTCCGTCGTTCATAATCTTAGCTGATGTGTCGGAGTCGAAAGAATATATCAAAGAGGAAAGTTCTTTTGACAGTCCCGATATGTTTAATCTTTTTTCCCCTGTCATTTCTCTTCAGCAAATTATATTTTTAAAGCTGCTTGATTCTTTTAAAACCGAAAGCAGAGCCCGTCAATTGCTGTTTTTTCATAAGATACTCCTTTATTAATGTTTTATTTTATGAGTGTCTTTAATGTGCTTTTTAATAGTTTTATTTTATTCAAAGCAGCACCTAAAAGCGAATTTATCCTCAAATCGTGGCATGAGAGCGATGTCATGTCGCATATATTGCCTTTTTTTCTGATCTTTTTGCATAAAGGTTTTAATCAAAAGACAGGTAATTTAATTACTTTCGATGTGCTAAAATATTTGTTCTATATTTAATATTTAAAAAATCAACTCCCTTTTGCCCAGAGAAAGAGGCGCGCGGCACTAGCGGACATGGGGCGCTTTCCCAAAAAAAGACGTAGGCTACAGTAACTTGAGGCTGAACTATGCACAGTTTGGGGAAAAAAAGGATATAGTGATGCATGTTTCCCAAAACCCCTAGTTTCTCTGTCGCAGATCCATCATTTGAATCACGTTATAAGTAAAACGCACATAATGATAAAGCACACCATCATCACGAGGGCAATTAAATAAAGACAACCTAAACATATTTTTAATTGTTTATTTATGTAATGTGAGTTTTTATAACTTTGTTCTTTAAATTATTTCAATATAACTTAGGCTATTCTATCGTGATGACACCATAAAAGGCCTTCAATGCACTGATATAGGTAATAGGGATACAATGCAAAGCCGATTTTACTATTGACCCTGTTTTTATTCATTGACGGCTTCCCAACGCCGCAATTCTGTTGCGCGAAAAACAGCTGCTGCAAATAAGCAAATTTATGACAATACACATTTAATAGTTTCATGAAAGTAGTAGCTGGTGTGCTTCATCTGCATGATTCTGATTTGACATTCTTCCGCTAAACTTGCTCTGTGTTGAGATGTAAATGGGCTATGCTCTTTGCTATTGAGGCTACATCAAGGTGTAAATGAGCTATAGTTCTCTTTGCAACTTTCAATTTTGAGGTGGGGGAAGTGGGAAGAGGCAATTCAAATGTACCATCTCTAAAAGTAAAAAGGCCGCTTACGCGGCATTTGTGTTTAATGATTATTACCTTATTTTTATTTTATTATTATTAATTTATTCATTCATTCGTTCGTTCATTTTCTTTTCGGTTTAGTCCCTTTATTAGTCTGTGATCGCCACAGCGGAATGAACCGTCAACTTATCCAGCATATGTTTTACGCAGTGGATGGCAGGAGGGCCAGCTGGGGCTTCGGAACGGAGTGAAAGGAAAGGCGGAATTTGCCCCGAGTCTGGGAAAGATGGCTTGCCTAATTACACTAGCTTTCCTATCACACACATGCGCCAAAATAAACAAATAAATAAAAAAAGGAAAGAAAACATCTAGCCTTGAGGTCTTTTTGCTTATAATCGCCCTTATATTTCCGTTTTTAAATGTAAGGCTGTTGCATAAAATAATCCAATTTTAATTTATAAGTTACTTTGCTGCGTCCCCCTTGATGTTTCAATAACGCATAATAATCTACACACCATATTAAAGACACAGCAGACATAAAGGTTGTGTGTGAGAGCCCAAGCAAAAAAGGATCAGAAATTGATCACGCACGCACAGGAAAAAAGGCAATTATGCAACACATGACATGCATCGCTCTCAATTGACGGGCTCTGCTTTCTGTTTTAACATAATCAAGCAGCTTAAAAAATAATTTGATGAAGAGAAATTACAGGAAAAAAAGTAAAAAATAAAATAAAATAAAAAGATTAAATGTATCGGGACTGTTAAAAGAACATTCCTCTTTAATATATTCTTTCGACTCGGATACATCAGCTAAGATTATGAATGACGGAGTAGGCTATCTCTCCTGCTTGCTTCAGTAGCGTGTCCAGCTGGTTATGAACGAGGAGGCGGAGAGAATGCGCTGTTTAGTTTCGGCTTGATATATTTATATAAAAACTAACACCGAACTGCTTATAACGCTCAAAAAGTTAAACTAAAATGCACAACCCTTGTTGGTTGCGCCCGCGGGATGCACAATAAACCTAACGCGCCATTATTTTAATTCTATATTCGTGAAGAATGAGCCATAAGATTGAGATCGTTGACGGTGCTCTCCAGCGACGAAGTTCCTGGCAGAGTGGCGAGTGAAAAAATTTGTATGCAGAAATAGGACAAGAGGAAAAACATTTTAAATTATATAACAAGCATCGTATTCTTTCAAATCCTCGCCCAGTTTTAGTACAAGTTGTGTTATTTATATTTGTGGCTGTGAAGTTTATTTATATATATATACCTGACCAGCGCTCACAGCAAACGCATAAAGGACAGAGTGAAGGAATTTCTACGGTCCACACGAACCTCTGTTAGCGCCCACCGACGTCTTCAGTATTAGAGACAACTTAAAAGAAAACATTCAGTTATTTTTGTATTTCTATTTGCTTTTTTTCCTCAGAATAAATATATCCTCTTAACCAACTGTATGACTTTTTTCCCGATTATACGCAAAAGAAATAGTTTTTAACGTGTTTTTCATGCTTTATTTCTAACACGTTTATGAATTATAAGTTTTAGCCTAAGGTTACCAGACAAAACAACAATAACAACATTATTATACATCATAGTAGCATGTAGACTATAAAAAGGCAACATATCGACTCATGCGCACACATGAGGCCCGTTGCCAGCCTGGTGAAAGGGATGGTTCTTTTTTTCTCAAGTGGACCTTTTTGCAGTTATACGCCTCAGTTTCCATTTAACTATGAGATTTAAATACTACATTTTAGTGACTTTTTTGCTGGATTAGCCAGTCAGATGTCATTATAACCACACTTTTTGATGTAGGCTACTAAAATATTTCCTTAAAAGTGCAGTTAAAAAATTCAAACAAGAGAAATTTTTAAAATACAAATTTATTAAATCATATGTCATTAGAAAAATAGCAATCTGTTTTAAAGTTTTAAAGTTAAAAAAAAAAAAATATATATATATATATAAAAAAATTAAAATACAAAACATACTGATCCATTAAGTAAAAAAACAAAACAACAATTTTACTTTAAAGAAGAACATTGACGTTAACATTATTTTATTATACTTTAAGTGATCTGATTGAGGTAGGTCACGTTTATCAATAGTAAATTTTAACCTAAGTTTATATTAATAACATACAGTGCATTGTTCTTTACCATACAAAATAAAAAATAATAAAAGAAACATTATACACCATAGTCGCCTGTAGCCTATAAAACGGCCGCAAATCTTTTTAAATGCATTAAAAGGCAAGCGCATATCTAAGCCTTGAGTTTGTTCACACTCTGCCTGTATTAACTTACATGCTGTATTTTAATATAGCTAATTTTGATGAATTAGCTCTAACCTTTGACAGTTTTTTTTTTCTTTCCGCGGTTATGCGCGCATTATATTTCAAATGCATATGCAAGGTGACTGAAATTGAAATTAAAATACTAAACATACTGGGCCATTAAGTAAAAAAAACAAAACAACAGTTATACTTTAAAGAGAACTTTAAAGAGAACATTGTTGTTTTGAAACAAAAAAAAAATAACTGAAAATTATTAAAAATAAACCTGCGAGATATGTCCTGGGGCAAAATTATTTCATGAAGCAGTATTCAACTTAAGCTCTTTAGACCATGCGCCTGACCATTTCTTAGTGTTTCACCACATGTCCTTAAATACATAAGGCCTATTTTTATTATTTTTCATTATTCGTTTATTATTATGTACAATAATTGTGACATAAAATTAAATAGTGTAATATATTCAATGACGAAAATGTAAATAAAAAGGTAAATTAAAACATAAATGAAAAGGTCTTGTGTTAGTCCTACCAAAATAGCAAACACTGAAAATCTCTTTACATTTAGGCTAAAAGACTGCTTTAATTTTTTAATTTAGGCATACTTAGAATATTTGTACTGAATGTTTGTGCTTTCATATTAGTTGTCTTTAACTTCTTCAATTCTATTTTTCAAAAAGAATCCTCTTTGCACTTAAAAAGTTTAGAATAACAATAAATCGTGTTAACAAATTTTAAATGATTAATAAAGGAATTATAAGGCGTTGACTTATTGTTTAATCTCATTTACAAGCACAATAGCATATTTAAGGCTGCTGTGTGGGCTATTTCTGTCGGTTCGCATCCCGTCCCTTTGCGCCCCCTGGCGGCTCATTCACAAACTGCGGTCATACACTAAAAACAAAGCGGCTCCTATTTCAAACGGCGGCGGTATATGACGCGGCGGTAATAGTCACTTTGAACTCTCACCTACTGTATAGTGAACAAGTGTACAATTAAAATCCAAGCAGTTAAAATGGGGAGATGAGAGTATGTGTTGTAGCCTAATTTATTCTCTACCCCCTGCATGCTCTCTCTGCCTCTCACTGTGATAAAGACGATATGGCTGGATAGATGTTAAGAGTGTGTCTGTCTGTGGTAAAGAGGCTGCTTGAGGTTCTTATCAGTTCCTGCTTTTTCCTCTTATGACCCAGACAGACTGGAGAGCCCCACTTCAGCTGCCTGCCCTCCCCAGGATGAGTGCACCCTGCTGGGCCAACACGCCATCGTTATACCCTTATCTCCACCTGTGGAGAAATTCTCCAGCCATATAAGCCGTTGTCTTACTACTGTGTGCATGTCAGACAAGGCCAAGTGTGCTGTGGTCCATGTCTGATTGTGTGTGTAGGGAAGAACTGAATTTGTGGTTATATGCAACTGCATTTGTAGCCTCTTTCTATTTGAGAAACTCAGTTTTAAATGGACTTTGAATGGCGAGAGCTTTGTTTGGCTTCGCGCTTTTTTAAATCCATCATGTTACTTGCTATTTTAACATAAAATTTGTATCAAGAACAAATCTATATCCAAAACTGTTTTTAAAGATTATGTTCTCTTTACATTCCCTTCAGTAGAATAATATTCCACATGGCTGCAGAAATACTTCTTGCTGTAATTTGTGTTTTTCATGGTCTGGTTCAAAGTAAGTTCTTAATTCCAATAGAGTAATTTTTTGAAGTGTGAGGGTCATTAACCATCATGGGGAATAGAAAAAAAGTTGGACACCAAGATGCTTTAATGAAGGATGTATGTCTCCTGTCATGTTAGGATTTTAAAGATGTCCATCTCTTTCAGACTTTGATGCTTTAAGACTCCATTTTTATAGACTGTTTGGACTGATAATCTCTGTTTACAAGCTTTACCTTTATTTACAGCGCTGTTTACGAGCTATTCTTCCTCTGAGTATTGGGAAAGAGAGCAGGAAGGAGGAGGGAAAGCGGGAGATGAGAGGAGAGAAGAGGAAAAGAGCGTTTGTTGAGGAATGCAAAGTGGTGATGGGCAGGTTATGGTGTCTGTGTGTGAGCGAGCCTATATTGCAGATTGTAAAACTAGGAAAGTCATGAGAAGGTTAAGAGCTGTTTTCTACTTCACTTCCCCAAGAAAGCCATGATGGATCAAAGAGGGGGTCTGTCTGGTCTTTCTTCTGTGTAACTCTGACTTTGGTGCTGATGCTTTTCTCTGTGATAGTGGCCTGAACTGTTTACTCTTCTTGAGCTTACACTTCTGATTATTGCATTCCAAACTCATGTCTGAAGGTCAACCATGACAGCAAATGGAATTGTCTTTCCAAATGTTGTAGCTTTCAAACCTGACCATCTCAATGGACTCTTTGGATTGAGTGACTTTAGTAATGGATTCTTTTTACCTTTATGTCTCTTATGGTGCATGTGAAAATTTTGCACGGAACATCCAAGTAGTGTAAAGGTGTGTTCTAACGCAGGGGTTCCCAAACTTTTCAGCCCGCGACCCCCAAAATAACAATGCCAGTGACTCGCGACCCCCAATATCCTCTGAGGTGGTTATAAATACAGAAACCTTGCATGCAATGATGCAGACACACCAATTAAATTTGTGTCAGTGCTTTAAATGTCCCAGAAAGTATAACCTGATGTTATAAAATCAAAATGCATCTGACGCTATTGCTGCCTTTAATATAATGTAATTACCCCAGGGGTCGCAATCCAATAGAACTAATAACTATAAGCTACTATAGTAACTATATAGTATATAGTAACTATAAACGACTATTTTTATTTTCAGTATAGTTATGGATAAAATATGTTCATTCATTTGGTTTAATAAAAATAACTAGATTTTTGGAAATCACCAGGCGACCCCCCCTTCATTGCCCCGCGACCCCTCGGGGGGTCCCGACCCCCACTTTGAGAACCACTGTTCTAAGGAATAGTTTTTCTGCTCCTCTACACCCATAATCCATTTGAACTTCTCATTCTGGAGTGTAAATCCTTCAAATTGATTATAAGTTCTTCTAAATGGAGCACAGCCATATTAATGATTGTGAAATAAGTGGATGATAGATAGAAATTCAATGAAAGAGCCAATCTCTTTCAACTCAGGCCAGCTAGTAGAAACTTCAGCAGGCGCGCAAACAAATATTACTAGAGAGTGTCTTTAGCATCTTAGTTTGCATGCCCACATCCAATGCCCGAGATGGCAGTTTGAGTCCCAACCGGAGTGGTACAAGTAGATCTGGCTGGGATATGTTGGTGCCGTGACTCGGAAGGGGATGGTGCTTAAAGGGTTAAGTGTAACAGTTAGGAAGAGCAGTGTAAGTAAACTTGCCTCTAGAGTTGCTCTTGAGACTTTTGTCTTTAGTGTCCTGTAAGCATGTACCACCTATCAATTTGGAGACACCAGATCAAATAGTGCCGAAATCACTATGTGTAGTGGTAGTGGCATTGTCCATATAGATATCTCACTTTCCCACTTGGCTTGGTCTTGATTTATCAGGCATCGCCACAGTAGAAAAGAACCACCAATTACTCTGACATTTGCTTTTGTTTTTTTTATGCAGTGGATCCTCTTCCACTGGCAAACACTCATTGACTCAGCTTTTCGTTTATTCAAGTCACCTATACCGCTTATTTAGTTTATCCTATTCACCATTACTGTGCTGATATGTCAGTAATGGCAATAAAATTCTGAATGACAATTATGTAGCAGTAGTATAATCTGATCCCTGCCATTGAGTGTACAACCCTTTCAGTGATTTGAGCTGTTTTCTGTCCTTGAGCGGACCCTTTTTTGCATGCACAATGAATTATAGTTGATATATATCTGAGCTCATCTCTCTTGCTCCTTTTCCAGTGATTGTTATTTGAATTAATCCTTTTATAAATGGTTTCCAGAGGTTTTTGAAGTCAAATTTGAGTGCAATAAACATTTTGTTGTCCAACAATTTATGGGCAACTGTCCGGAACCAGCTGATAATCACTTTCTCTTAACCTTCCCATGTCTTCATCTCAATACAGCTCTAAGTGAAGAGCTGCCAGAAGAGATGGCTCAGTCAACTGACCATCAGTCAGAACTGGTTTAATGGTAAGTTGACCTTTTTTATGTTTGTTATGTTTTTTTGTTTTAGGCCAATCTCTGTTTCTGTGTTCTGACAATTTGTCTTACCTTGTAAGATTGTCACACCCACCCTTCAAAACATATGTATGACAAAACACGCTGCTACTGGTGTACATTTTGAGGTTGTAATATCATCCTATCCTAACCCAACCTCAGAACAATTCAAATAAAGGCCCAATCCAAATTCTATATTTGTACCCCTTCATATAAGATCAGACGATGGTGACTGCTGTTGCTATTCCAGTTGTGTTATTTTTTGGATTTTGTCTTCAGGAAATTGTCGTTGTACTTGTCGTTTTTATTCACTCCTTTAAATTGAGTATATTTGTAGATTAATATAGCAAATATTGAATGACTTATAGGGGATGATTTCGGATACAACAAAGCCTATTGAAAGCTTGACTGAAAAGATTGGCCTAAAAAGCATAACAGCTAATGCTAACACGGCCTCTATGGCAGTATGCAGGGAAGGAGGGCAGAAGCTGCTACTGTATGTGATCAACTAAGACTTTCTTCACATGAGTGTCAGAGAAGTAAGCATTACAGGTTTTCCAATGATAATTAATACAACTTCCTTTACCACATAGTAAAGTGTGTGCGGGCAAGTGTGTTGAAGCAAATTGAAGCTAAACTTTTCAGGACACCAGCCATCCAGAACCAGGTTTAGGGGCCCCTGATCTAAGAAAAAAATATCTGGACACTTCACTTACACTGGCGACCAGGAGGCCCAGTAGTTAGCAAGAAGGTCGCTGGTTTGAGTCCCTTTGACAGTTGGAATTTTTGTGTGAAATTTGCATGTTCTTCCCATGTTGGCGTGGGTTTCCTCCGGGTGCTCCAGTTTGCCCCACAGTTTAAAGACATGCGCTATAGGTGAATTGAATAAGCTAAATTGTCCGTAATGTATGTGTGTGACTGAGTGTGTATGGATGTTTCCCAGTACTGGGTTGCAGCTGGAAGGGCATCTGCTTTGTAAAACATATTCTGGATAAGTTGGGGGTTCATTCCGTTGTGGTGACCCTTGATGAATAAAGGGACTATGAATGAATGGACTTACACTCAAAAATTTGATGAAAGCTGTTAACAGACATGAACTGTTTCTGAGTTTATTTCAGTGAAAATGATTTGATTGTTATCTCTCCATGAACTGATGTGTTTGTCAGTGATCCCTCTCTTTGGGCTGATTTTAGCTGATCCTCCTCTCTTCGGCCGTGATCTTTCTCCTGCATAGTTCAGTCTCTTTCTGGGACAGTGACTGATCCCTCTTCCACGTAACTCTCTCTTGTCTCTTTTCAGCACTAATAGATGGTAAACGTCTGTGTGAACAGAGCAGTGGGATCCAGAGCAGAAAAAAAATGTTTACAACTCTGTGATCTATCGACCATTAACAACAGGCTTAAAGCAGCCAACCCACATATCTCAGCATAACTCTAGTCTGCACACCATGGAGAATATCACTGCATGATGGATTCACCAGTGTAAATGAAAGTGCTGTGTGTGTTTAGTACATATGTGTGCTGGCATGGCTGTTTGCTTCTAGATTAAAAAAATGGAATTACATAAGACCTTGGAACTTTTTTGGAGATGTACAGTGTATGTGTGACTGTACAGTATGTGAGCATTTGTGTTGGGTTGGAGTAAGGTGGATTTCACTGAAGGTAAATGTGATTTATTTTTGCATATGAGAACGAACAGTTGATTTTATACAGTAATAAACATTTGCAATGCAATTTAACATCTTACCCTCTCAGTGTAGAATTGTGAGTTCATATTTGAACCAAAAGGCAGTAACCCATTTAAGCCCACCAACAACTTGCCAAAGTTCATAGTTGCCATTTTCCTTTTATAAGTAATTTTCTACATGTTATCAATGTTTAATTTCTCAGTGACATACAAGCAAACATACAAATAAAAGATTTTAAGAAAGAAAAAAAGGAGTTGATTTGCTACCTGTCACATGATGCCTTCAACTTCCTACCCCTTATTCCAGTATGCAAAATGGCCTCCCAAATAAAGGCCATTTTCATGTTATGTAAATGATTTTTTTTTCTTCAAAAATGTATGTCAACATAATCATGAAGGTCTCTAGATTCATCCAAATAAAACAAATCTTTCAAGTGATCTATAGTTTTTTTGTATATTTTGTCAAATGTTCAAGCGACGACTATAGCTGCCGGGGGGCAATTGTAGTACATGAATCACAGGGAATTAGGGTATAATGTTTTAATAAGTTAATAAATTAAGGTTGGGCAACATGGTGGCTCAGTGGGTAGCACAATCGCCTCATAGCAAGAAGGTCGCTGGTTTGAGCTTCTGCTGGGTCAGTTGGCATTTCTGTGTGGAGTTTGCATGTTCTCCCCGTGTTCACTTAGGTTTCCTCCGGGTGCTCCGGTTAAAATGTCCGTAATGTATGTGAATGAATGGGAGTGTATGGGTGTTTCCCAGTAATGGGTTGCATCTGGAAGGGCATCCACTGCGTAAAGCATATGCTGGACATAAGTTGATGGTTCATTCCGCTGTGGCGACCCTAGATTGAAAAAGGGGCTAAGTCGAAAAGAAAATGAATGAATAAATCAAGGTTATTGATCTTGTTTAATGATTTTTACTTTCATAATTCCCCATCTAAACATTTACAATTTGACTGATATCTTTAAAGTTTTTTTGATGCACAATTTGATACACCGCAAAATCCTCAGAGTAAAATTCTAATTAGAAATTCATATCAAATGGTTTTCTAATTTTAGGCATAATAAATGAGTTTAATAATTGATTTCTCGAAAGCTTCTGTTTTGAGTTAGAATGCTAAATGTTCTCCTCCAATTCACATTTTACATTGAAGGGTTCTTACAATATATTCACCCATGGGCAACTATAGTTGCAGCATATTCAAATCCATTAAAATCCAAAAAAATCAAAAACCTGGAGAAAATAAATGCAAAACATGTTCATATAGGACACTATTAACAAGGCTGCATGCATGAAACCATTTTTTTTAAATAAATGGGCACAAATGGGTTGAAAAATGATGCCACAATTCAGAGTGAGAATTGTCAAAATAAACAGAATTAAAAGATATATGCTTAGAATTTTTCAACCCAAGCTCATTCTGAAAACGTAGCCCCGCGGACGTTTCTGGAGACCGCGATTTACGTGGCCAGAGGTACGTAAAGGTTTGGTTTTTTTCGAGTGAACGCTGCGGGGCGGTGTGGCGCCGCTCCGCCCCTCCTCTTCGCGCTCGCCGGCCGACGGCTCGCCTCCGAGTGGAGGGCTTTCCCGACGCAATCAGTTTGTCCGCCTAGCTCACAGCATTGCGTCGGCGGAGGCCCCGGAGGAGGAGGAGGAGGAGGAGGAGCCGGAGCCGGCCGCGGTGGACGACGACCGGAATCGAGTCCGGGGAACAGCGGGTTACGGAAATCAGGTAAGACGAAAAACGGAATCCGGAAAATAAGGGCGAGAACGCGGCGGGATCCAAAAAACGCGGTCGAAATCGAAGACGAGGGCTTTTGCTTTTTTTTTCCGATCCGGCGGCTTTTCGCGCGAGAACTCGCGAAAACAAAAAAATGCTCGAATACGTACCTCCCGGGACGTAAATAGGGGTCCGCAGAAACGTCCGCGGGGCTACGTTTCCACAATGAGCTCGGGTTGGAATTTTTAGATATTAACTCCAAATTTTTCAAATTAGACTAAATTTTCTGAGAAATTAAGTAAATTGATCTTGTGTTAAATTATCTGGAAAATCTTGAAAACTATGGAATATGAATATTCAAAAAAGTAAAAAATAAGAAACAATAAGAAATGCATTTTTTCTTATCATGTGGCATGAACAAGCCTCCATATTAAGAATTATTCCATAAGAATTATTCATTCTCATTAAAATGTATATACTGAGGCTCAGAACTTTCAAAAACAGCTTCTGAAATAGCACGACTCGAGTAGAAGGAATTTTTATTGGACAAATATTTGTATGCTTCTGTGCAGAGTGAGCCATTACTGGTAGGCTTTCCAAACAAAGTAAAAGCCCGTTCACACCAAGAGGGATAGTTACTTTCTGAGAGATTTCAGAGACTTGTCTTTCAAAGGCCTCATTTTAAAGTCAGCTGCATCACTATAGCATTACAAAGACCGCCCTAATTCAAAAGCTCCTAAAATGCACATATATATAGACAGGTGTATATATATATACACACTTGTTTTAGCCTTTGCATACTTTGAAGGATCTTGAGGGCATATTTGAATGTTTAAACTAGCTTTTTAAAATGAGTTTCTTGGTTTATATTCATCAATGGGAAACTCAAAGATATTCAAATAAATATCCAGAAATACCTATGTTGTTGATGTAATATTTGTTGCCAATGCTCAGCCCATTTTATTACATTAAGAAGATTTTACTTAAAAATTTTCTTTCCATATTTTGAGTGGCCACAAAACATTTCAAATTTTATCTTGTTGATGAATCGACTTAATGACATCACACAAACATCAGATTGTAATCTGAATTCATCACCCACACAGTTCAGCGTGTGTTTCAGTGTAAAATTCACCATGATTGAAGCTCTTTGTGATTGCAGGATACAGGCTGTAAAAAATGATCCAAGAGTTCAAAGGAACCAATATTAGTCTTGATTTGGTATTAGTGATTTGAAATGGCCCTCATAATTTAGAAGATCTTTATCACAGAGCAGGTCTACCTCACTATGTTATGTAAAGATCAAAAACCAACATGAGGGTAGAAAAACTCAAACAAATCCAAAGATAGATGCACAGATGACAAAACATCTGCATACAACATGAATATTATTATTATTATTTTTTGTGTCTCACTTTATATTAGGTCACCTTATCTACTTGCATCAAAAAAATGAATACAATGTACTTTCTGTGTTCATAATGCATTGCAGAACGCGTCTGATGCTCTTAGGGTGGGATATGGGTAGGTTTAAGGACTGGTTTGGTGGTATGGGTAGGTTTAAGGGTGGGTTAAAGTGTAAGAGATGATCGACAATGTAATTACGAATGTATTTACAGATATAGTTACATGCAGATATTTTAATCTATTATAAGTACAATGTAAAAACGTATGTAATTAAACAATAATACACTGTAATAAACAATTAATTTTAGTGTAAGTGAAGTGGTGTAAGTGAGGCCAGCAGGGGGTGCTCAACCTGCTCTCTGAGTGGGTCCTAATGCCCCAGTATAGTGAAGGGGACACTATACTGCTCAGTGAGTGCCGGCTTTCGGTTGAGACGTTGAGGTCCTGACTCTCTGTGGTCAATAAAAATTTCACAATGTCTTTCAAAAAGAGAAGGGATTTACGTGGTATGTGGTGTGCAGTCTGACGCAATATGGCTGCTGTTGCGTCAACAAGTGGAAGCTGCACACTGGTGGTGGATGAGAAGATTTCCCCCAAAACTGCATTAAGCACTTTGGGTGTCTAGAAAAGCGCTATATAAATGTAAGAAATTTGTATTATTATTAATTATTAGTAAGTACATATCCGCTTGTTAAGTTGTGAGGTATGGAATACTGTTTCCGGGGCCTTGCCACTACTAATTACCATTAAAGTGAATTTTATAAAATCATGGTGTACACAACAGTCTCTAGACTTATTTTAACAATTTTTAAAATATATTATTACTTTCTGGCCATTAGATATTAGGCATGGATAAATATATTGCGATTGTGATTTGCAAAAGTATTACAGCACTTGTTGAGTCTCCCTATACAGTTTGATAAAGCGCTTGGACTGGGGGCTAGGGATGCTCCCATCAGGAGTTTTGCAGTCGATAGTACTGATTCCTTGTCATGGTGATCGGCTGATACTGTGTACCAATTCTAATGCTTCAAGCTTTATAATGCATTGAGCATATTTTCCCTCTAAGTATGAACCTTAAGAGGAGATCTTCCCTTTCCTAAGAGAATAAATCAGGGATAATAAATTTAATCCCTAAAACATGTCTCTTATAACTATTTCAGTGAATGTGTCTTGGCCAGAAGCAGCTTTACAGAAAATAACTCATCCATTAATTTTACCCTGGCTTAGTCCCTTATTTATCAGGAGGTCACCACAGCGGAATGAACTGCCACAGAAAATAATAGAACAGAGATATAAAAATGTTGTGAAAAATTACAATGCAATTTGGAAACATTGCAAATGATGAAAGAATTCAACATGTTTTAATCAAGAAAAAGTTTGGAGCTCACATTTGATGCATAAGAAGTTAAAATTAACACCTATAAATCTAATACTCGCTTACTAAAAGAAAATAGGCCTATAAACTACTGTTTATAGCAATGAAAGTTATAAGAAGTTATATTATTAAATATTCATGTTAAAAAAAAAAAAATTTTATTATCTAATAATTCCAGCCGGCTTTTAGTGAATTTGCAATATTGTCAACACAGCACTTTCAGTTGTTCTATGTAAAAAGGCCTAAATACATGCAGGACCATTCAAATATTTTGCTTGTCTCCAACTATTGACAGCAGATCCCTCAATGAGAGAGATAGAGGGATTCGCACTCGCGATATCTTTACTGCTCTATTCGTTTAACCGAAGAAATGTAATGCTTAAACCATCACTGTGCCTTTTGCGATCTGTTCTCTTGCTCATTCACTCTCGTCGCCATGATTTCCAAGTATATTAAATCATTTTTGGGGATCACAGAGCCAGTATAAATTTGCGAGAGACTCGCGTGCCTCCAGGAGAGGTCAAGTTTAGATGAAATGCTAGATAGGGGCAAACGCTTTGCTCGCGTTACAGCACTCAAAACACTGAAAATACAATGGCTGCACTTGCAACACAGAGCATCACCCACACGAGTCACGCTGATAAAATAAACTGAGGTCCCATCACATCTGTATATATTTTAGCTGTGTGACATGAGCGTATACGCTACCACACATCATTTACCTGTGTTGTGACTGCTTTTCGGCTATGCATAGGCCTAATATACAGGAGCACACTTGCGTCTTCATTCCTGTCAGATGTTGCGTGCACACTCTCATTCCCATACAGCAGAGAGTGGCTATGTAGAACTCCACTGTGCACGATTGAGGCAGCGGAAATTTGTAATCACGCGACTATGTAGAGACAGAAGTTACATGCCGTTGTGTAAATAAGATATTAGCTTGTTTAATAAAAGAAGTTGTGATCTGGCGCTATATATAAAAAACAATTTAACTTCAAGGGGGGCGGGGAAAGCCGTTGAGAGGGCGGGGCACCCCTCTAATATAACGGTAGGGGAAACACTGCTCTGGCTACATAATTTGCGGTTTCCAGAAATGTATATAGGACTAAGTTTTCAGAATGAGCCTGGGTTGTATAAAGTAGCACCATTTTTTTTTTGGTTCGTTTAAAGATATAAGAAAACAATGATCCAGAAAAGGCCCAGAGCTATTTTATCTAGTATGCAATCGAATAATCAATTTAAGTCCAAAAATAATTATATTGATAATATTGTTATAACATTACTATCCTTTCATTGTTTCATTAGTTATTTTTACAGTAATCAAAGATATTTAATAGCAACAACAATTTAAAGTGTATTTTGTTTTTGTTTTTCCGTACATGTGGTGTTTTAAATTTCTGCTTGTGTAAAAGGTTTTTAGTTATCTGTTTCAGATACTATGAGAAACTATGAGATTTTGCAGTGTAAATTATGAAAAAAGCTAAATGTTTTTGATGTAATTACAGACACGTAAAATCATTGGTGGGTCCTTTAACCTTATTTCCTCCCTAAACTGTTCTACTATTTTGGATGCATTTACGACAAGCTAAAGACTGCCTTAAGACTGACAAATGAATTTTCATTATCTTTAGACTGATGTGTTACACGCCTGCATGAAAAGATATGCTACCATTATCAATGCAAGGCCACAGGGTCAGACAACACCTGAAAAAGACACACACACACACACACACACACGCACACACACACACATGCTTTTGCACACACAATTTCACACACAAATATTCACTGATAGCATGGACTGGTGTGAAAAGTGAGAGTTGGCAGGTGAAAAGAAACAAATGTCAAGTAGCAGGAATCAGAACAGCTGGAGAAGAATGATTTACACACTACAGGGGTGTGAGTGTTTGTGTTCACGTTTTTAACTGTGTTTCTCTGTAAGAAATCAAGAGGAGATAAAACGTACAAAATATTTATCATTTGTAAACTTTATTGTTATCATTTTAATTTAGGAATATTCTAATCTGCATTGTTCTATAATTGAAGGAATTTAATTAGAGGCAATAATATGCTATAAAGCAGAGTTATTCAAAATAACCAAGTCACTTTCACAAAAAATTATAATATGTGAAAACATACTCATCAAAACGAAAGAACAGTAATGACTAGCACAACAAAATATACTACTGAAAGTTCTGAAGGTAATTAAGAATTAAATATGTCAAATTTTACTTTAAATTCAATTTGTTACTTTATTTTATTTTATTTTATTTTATTTTATTTTATTTTATTTTATTTTATTTTATTTTATTTTATTTTATTTTATTTTATTTTATTTTATTTTGAATTCCAGGACAATAATTAATGATGTAGCAACATAAAATGAGTACATAATAAAATATAAAACATTTTTCAAAAACAATGATTACAAGCATGAAATATTGCTACATAAAATGTAAACACTGTACTTTCAAACTTGCAATATTCTCACCATGCTGTTATTTAGATAACATCTGCCTGCATCCCTGTGGTGTCATGTAAGACTGTGGTCACGAGTGAACTTTGGACCAGTTCTCTCTGTCCACACAACATATTCTTCAGCAAAGCAATTGATTCTTTCGGCTGATGAAAGGTTTGGTCGCTGCAGAGGCTTTCAGTCCAAATGCTCTTAAACATCAAGACACTTTATGTCCAGAGACATCCTTACCCTGTTCAGTGCTGATGCAACTACTGCAATGTTAAACCATAAACCCATCTTTTGTGGACGACCAATTTTTTTAGGAGTCTTGAATGAGTTAGTGTTAAGTGTGAACATTGTTAAGATGCAAAATTCTCAAAACTAAAGATATGAGTTGAACAACTTGCATCTCTTGCTGGCTGAAAGAGTTTCTTTGGCCTTCATTTGGACATTTGTTGGATATCTCCTATGTAAGTGTTACAGTCACTTTAAGACAGCTCATCATCTTTTGAATATCAGTTTGTAAGATAAATAAGAGTATTACAGCCAAGTCAACATCAGTAAGAGGAATCTGAACATATTCTCTTATTTTGATCAATGCTCTTCTTCAAATATTGAATTTATTTATTGTCTGATAACACATAACTTATCAAAACTCCTTTTATTTATTGATTTTAATAGATTTGAATAGGAATAAGCAGTGACTTTACCATTTTGGAAAATTTTGGTTTCTCTCTAATTTTAAAATCCACACTTGTCATTGTGTTGTGCTTTGTTATGAATTGCTATGCCGTGTTGCATGTTTCTTTCTGTCTGCCTGTGGTTGGCTGTACGTGGGTGTGATGAGGTGTGAAGTAACGCGACTAGTTGTTTACAAACAGATGCGCGGCTTGTCAGGGTGACGCTCTCGTTGTTTGTGTTTTGCGTTCCAGCGAGGCTGGCGGACACTGACCCAGGGCGAGAGGAGTCGGCGGGGAGTGTTTGAAAAGATGTAGATAAGTGGAGAGCAACATTCCGTACGCTGACCGGAGGCGTCTGACAGGCACAACACTCTCACAGGATCAAATCCAGCCTCTGCTTTGACTCTGATGGTCTGGACCACAGAATATTTTCAGTACAAGCTTGTTTCCCAGATGCCGAGCGATGATTTTGCTCTGAAAAACATTCCCTTAATATCTAGAAAAGCTAAACAGCATCTTAAGTAACACCCTTTCATTCAAATAGAACATAGGGAAATACTTATATGGAATCTATATACACACATCAGCCACTATGTTAGGCACATCTTAGATCTGACAGCCTTCAGAATTCATCAGGCAGTTGTTATTTGATAGCTGCACATTCATGATGCAACTCGCCAGTTCTACCGCATCTCTATTGGACTGAGATGCTGTTTACATGGGTGCATTTGATTTTTAAAATGGTGTTTTAGAATGAAATGCTCCTGGACTGACATTTTATTGAAACACAATCTCTGTGCACACTATACAGCCTAAAATGTACGATACTGTACATACTTACTGAGTATGCACATATTTTGATGGCTGTTCTTGCAGTCTACTTGTTGTTTAAAGCCACCGGAATACTTTGTTTGATACACTGATATAACTTTGAGTTCATTTCAGCAGTTCAAAACAGCTCACTAAATTTCACCAAAAAGTTTTTTGGGAATTCGCTTTTGGTTCCGTAGGTCTAACCATTGCATTCTGTGAGTGTACGCACACCGGTGGTGCCATTTGGCATTTGTCTGCAGAAAATAGAAAACAATTTAATTACTTCTCAAGATGCGGCGATAGGCTGGAGAAGGCTTTTTGCCAGATGTTTATGAATCTGTTGTTCTCTCACAGCCACAATAGTTGTTGTGTTTAGAGTGGGAAAAAAAAGCATGACACATGTTTACAACCCTGCCTCTCGCCGTGCAGGGGTGATGAAATCTTTGAAAACACTATATCATCACTCAGCCCTTTTGAACTTCTCTTTGCCCTCAAATGAAGACCAAAATATAACTTTGTTTGAAATTGTCATATGGGAGGGATTTAATGCATCAAGCGATGATATTGAATAGTTCAGAAGAACAGTTAGAGTTTGTAAATAGCCGTGCCTCTATTTTTAAAACTCTTTATCATTTTAGGCAACCCAGGCTCATTCTAAAAACGTATTTTGTAGGTAACGAAGGTTCTAACACAAACGTAGGTTGTGTTAGAAAGTGGCTAAAATCCAACATCGAGCTAACATTTTAAACCAACGTCATATTGAGGTCAAATAAAGACATTTTTTCCTCAGGTATGGCAACCAAAACCCAACATCTGATAGACATCATAGTGGTAACGTCCACAAAATGTCAAGCTGTGAGCACTAGATGTTGATATTTGGTTGATTTTAGGTTGGACGTTGTACATTGACATTGGCCTGATGTTGAGTACTGACATAAACCTGATTTTCATTTCCAAACAAATGCAATGCCCCGTTGACGTTAGGGTACAACCCCGACATCATGTTTTTGTTTTGTGCCCTTTCAGTCATCATTTGGTAAACATCTGTCATTTTGCCATCAGTGACATGCATCTAAACAGTCTCTGGGTCAATGCGTGTAAAGATTTTGAACATCTTCTTGGACACTTTTAATGCTTACAGGTTGCTGCAATTATGTCTTGAGGTAGTTCATTATGATGCGTTTTACCTTCTATGTGCTATTTGATTGGACAGGAATCACAGGTTCTAAACCCATTAGACAAGAAAAAAATAATTTAGTGACTGCAGGTTGAAAGAAAATAGTGGAGTTAAAAGTACCAATACTGCACTTAAAATGTACTTCGGGGAAAGTAAAAGTACATACTTTTAAAACGACTTAGTTAATTACAAGTCCTGAGAAAAACTACTTAATTACAGTAATATGAGTATTTGTTATTAGTTACTTTACACCACTGCATATAGGCCTATATTTTCAAAATGAGCCTATGTTGATTTCAGGATATTGAACTCATTGACATGTTCATTAAACCAGTTTGTGGTGATTTAAGCTTTGTTTCATGGTATTCTTATTCTATATCAATGATAACCTCAAGATGGGTCCACTGTGGTCATAAATGGATAGCTAGGGTCAGAAATAAATGTGTTGACAATATGTATAGTTTGTATTAAAGGGCTCAAAGTGTTCCAAGAAAATCTCCCCCCACATACTCCACCTGCCACCTACTGTAAATCAATGACATAAGGCGGTATGGATCAATATTTTATGTTATTTTTGCCAAATTCCCACTGCCATCAAAATGTTGCAACAAAAAATTACTTATCCTAACAGGCAACTCTTACCTTCTGTTGTTAAATATTGATGAGTTCTTCTGTTACTGTTACTCATATGCTTCAAGGACTGACATGTTGCACTCTCAGAGATGCTCTTATGCATTTTAGGACTTTAGGTTTGACTGAGTGGTTATTTGAGTTACTGTTATGTACCTTTTTATCAGTCTGGTCGTTCTCCTCTGACCTCTGTCATAAACAAGGCATCTCAGTCCACAGAACTGCTGCTCCCTGGAAGTATTCTCTTTTGTGGACTAACACTGGAAACTTGACATGCTTACAGCGCTTATAAAAGTTCCAGTAGATCAGCAGTTTCTGAAAAACCAAGACTAGCCTAGAAACATGTACAGTTACTTAAATCTAATTTCTTTTACATGGTGTATATGTGCAAAACTTCTAGTTCAGTGCTTATCTACCAGAATCTTCTTACTTCATTATTTTTTATATTTGGCGATTGTTGTCACAAGTGCAAGATTTTCTTCTGTCCAACCAATTATTAATTGATCGATTGTTTGTTTGTTTGTTTGTTTGTTTGTTTGATTGATTGTATTGTGTGACCCATTTGTCAGTCATTTTGTGCTTGGCCACCCTGACCCATAGCTTCACTTTGGATCTGTAATAATCTGTCCTTGCTGTACTATAAGTAATATTTTTTTTACCTTAGGCCACAAAATTAGTCTAAAGTTGCATTTGTAGGAATAGCCAATAATGCATTGTATGCTGTAAGTCAATTGCAGTTTTTTCTTTTATGCAAAAATAATCATTACAATATTAAGTTAAGATCAATGTCCATAAAAATAGCTTGTTAATTTCCTTCTACGAATAAATCAAAACTTAATTGTTGATTGGTAATATACACAGCTGATTTTCAGATAGTTATCTTGGCCAATTATTGTCAATATTTACAAACTATACATCAAGTTTATTTATTCAGTTTTTTTAAAAACACTGATCCTAAACCTTTGAAGACTACAGGTATACACTCACCAGCCACTTTATTAGGTACACCTTATTAGTACCGGATTGGACTCTCTTTTGCTATCAAAACTGACTTAATCCTTTGTGGCATAGATTCAACAAGGTACTGGAAATAGAGATTTTGGTCCATACTGACATGATAGCATTAAGCAGTTTCTGCAAATTTTTCGGCTGCACATTCATAATGGAAATCTCCAGTTCTACCCCATCCCAAAAGTGCTCTATTGGATTGAGATTTGGTGACTGTGGAGGCTATTTGAGTACAGCGAACTCATTGTCATGTTCAAGAAACCAGTCTGAGATGATTTGAGCTTTATGACATGCCACGTTACCCTGCTGGAAGTAGCCATCAGAAGATGGGTACACTGTGACATAAAGGACTAGACATGGTCAGCAACAATACTCAGGTAGGCTGCAGAGTTGACAGGATTATTGATTGGTACTAATGAGCCCAAAGTGTCCCAAGAAATATATCCCCCACACCATTACACCACCACCAGCAGCCTGAACTGTTGATACAAGGCAAAATGGGTCCATACTTTCATGTTGTTGATGCCAAATTCTGATCCTACCATCTGAATGTCACAGCAGTAATCGAGACTCATCAGACCAGGCAACATTTTACCAATCTTCTATTGTCCAATTTTGGTGAGCCTGTGCGAATTGTAGCCTCTATTTCCTGTTCTTAGTTGACAGGAGTGACACCCGGTGTGTTCTTCTGCTGATGTAGCCCATCCACCTCAAGGTTTGACCTGTTGTCTGTTCAAAGATGCTCTTCTGCATCCCTCGGTTGTAACAAGTGGTTATTTGAGTTCCTGTTGCCTTTCTATCAGCTCGAACTAGTCTGGCCATTCTCCTCTCACCTCTGGCATTATCAAGGCATTTGTGCCCACAGAACTGCCACTCACTAGATATTTTCTCTTTTTTGGACCATTCTCTGTAAACCCTAAAGATGGTTGTGTGTGTAAATCCCAGTAGATCAGCAGTTTCTGAATTACTCAGACCAGCCCGTCTGGCACCAACAACCATGTCACATTCAAAGTCACTTAAATCACCTTTCTTCCCCATTCTGATGCTCGATTTGAACTGCAGCAGATCGTCTTAAACATGTCTACATGCCAAAATGCATTGAGTTGCTGCCATGTGATTGGCTGATTAGCAATTTGCATTAAAGAGCTGTTAGACTACCTAATAAAGTGGCCAGTGAGAGTACATCATAACAAGATTTGAAATTGTGACTATTTTTCTCATAATTTCTCACAATGTGAGGGCGTCCCACATAAACTCCTGCTGATGTTGCTGTGTATGGCATGTTGAGATGCTTAAACAAACAGAGCAGTGTTTTGATAGCGCCAAAGTGTTTACACTTTTCGGGTAAATCAACCTACAAACAGCTTACTTTTACTTGTCTCTGTATATCAAGCTGGGACAGGAGAAAGTAAGTGTGTGGATGCGAGGAACACACAGCTAGCAAAATGAGTCTGACATTACAAGCTGTCAAATCACTACAGCCACATCACAGAGAAAGAAAGAATAAGA
The DNA here is from genome assembly GCF_052040795.2 of Danio rerio. Classification (NCBI taxonomy): domain Eukaryota; kingdom Metazoa; phylum Chordata; class Actinopteri; order Cypriniformes; family Danionidae; genus Danio; species Danio rerio. The sequence continues at coordinate 29,767,729 of NC_141028.1, forward strand.
CAAAGAGGGTACGGACTGAGGGACCACCGAGGCTTCTATTAAAAGCACATGGTGGGTGGGGGGCAGACTATGTTCTGGTTTAGGGGCTGTGGAACAGCACGACCAGGCCTCGGAGATCTGCGTAATCTACAACAGACCAGACCACCTTAACCTCCGCCCTCCCCCTTCGCTCTTTCATCTCCTTCTCTTCTCTCCGTCTAATCTCTCCTAATAACACAGGAAGACTTCACGGTCATTTTAAACCATTTTAGGGCCATATGAAATCTGCTTTACTTCCTCACAAATTTCACTTTTATAAAGCTTGTCTAATTAATTGAAAGTATTTGCACACTTTAATCTTTTACAACTGCACTTACATTAATGATGTTTTACAGCTTATACAATAGACAGCCAAAACACTTCAGGCAGCAAGATGGTGTAATTTTACCTTATATTTCAGAGGGTTCTTTTAACAGGATCAAAAGTGTAATACTTCAATTACAATCCAACATAGGCTCATTCTGAAAACGTAGGTCTATATAGATTTTTGGAGATTGCGAATTATGTATAGCCAAAAAGTATGTATGGCTGCAGTTAATTTTTAAAATGAACGATACGGGCTGGTATGCACCGTTCATTTTCATGCTTACCAGCTGACTGCTTACCTCCGTGTGGACAGCTTTTCTACTGTTACCAGTTTGTCCAATAGCTCGCCATGTACGTCAATGGATTTGAGATGCAGAGAGGAGCTGACCATGACGATGTTGTTCGAGTCCGGTGAAGAATGGATTGCTTTTCTGATTCTTTTTCTGGATTGCTGGGTGAGGGTGAGTGGGTCAATCTGTGATTTTGAAAACACTTTTGGTAGGGTTTAGGGAAGGAGAAGGGTGGGTGGGTCAGTCGATCGGTCAGTAAGTTATTCAGTCAATCAAACAGTCAGTCGACAGCAGCCCCTGGTGGATTTATTTGAGAACAGCTGGCGCGTATGGCACTCGCAAGAGATATTTGAGGTCTCAAAAAGCATACACAGCAGCCTTTGGTGGATTCACGAAAACAAAAACTGCAAAAATGTAGCTGCTGGGACTTATTTCGTGTTCTACAGAAATGTTTGTAAAGGTACATTTTCAGAATGATCCTGGGTTGTTGGAATAAATAGACCTAAGCTTTCATTTAGATGTTCAAGCGTACAATTCAATGAAAAAATGTTTAAAAATAAGTAGCAGCAGCAGCTTATCAGTGAAAATTCATGAAGAATACAGTTAAAATAAATGTTCATAATTTAAAGATGTGTCAGAACACAATGCAATTTATTGCTGTGCTTTTTGTTTAGTGTTTGTCCAACTAAATTATTCTCAATCACTGTGTAGATTTTTAACAAGACCAATCTTAAAGGGATGGTTTACCCAAAAATGACAATTATCTCACCTTTTACTCACGCTCAAGTAGTTCGTTATAATTTATTTTCTTTGTTGACCACAAATACAAAAAAAAAAGATATTCTGAAGAAAAACTAACACTGACATCCATATAGGAACAAACTCTATGAAAGTCAATGGCTGCTTTCCCGCTAAAACAAATCTTCAGTGTACAGTATCTTCCTTTGTGTGCAACAGAAACAAGCAACAGCTTGGAACAATTAGAGATGAGTATATCATAACTTAATTTTTGCAAAAATATCCCTTTGAATGTGGTGAGTTTATAATGCATGAAAGATCTCTGGAAATACACTCAGTAGTTGTACAGCAATTCTGCCGCTCATCAGTGTAAATGTATATTAACTGCTTTAGTCCAAACACTTACATTACCAGGATGATGGAGATGAAATCAGGGTGGACATTTGACAATAATCCCAATTACAGTACAGCCAAAGAAACTATCAACTGGTATCAAAAAGGAAAATAAAGCTGCTAGTATGGCCCATACACTCACCTGACTTGAAAGCAATAGAAAATAAGAACTAAAGATCAGAGCTGATAGAAGAGACCCAAAGAACAATCAAGATGTAAAGTCTGAAAGAAAAAATACATCTGAGCAATGAGTAAGACTCCATTCTGCATAAAAGAGGCATTTTAAAGCTATCATTGCCAAAAAAGACTTTTTATATTTCGTGGTAAATACATTTCAGTAGTTTGTGAATCTTTGTGTCATTCATTATTATTATTATTTTCTTTCTTTTTTGTTTGGGTTTGTTTGTGTGTATTGTTTGGGTTTTGAATATGCTGTTGCTTTTTGTAAAGTTAAACTGAACTTTTATTTTGATAGATTGATTTGAAGATGGTTTTATTTCTGTGTGTAAATGATGACAATTGTTTTGTTCTTGTTTCTTAAACTTTAAAACAGTGATAATCACTAAATAAAATAAGTTAAATTTATAATTTTTTTTAAAAGTTACTTTGACTCAATGAAAAAGATATGGTGACACATAAACTGATTACATTAAGCAGAACTCTAACCTAATGAGTTATAATTTAATTTAAAAAAAAATGTGTTAACTTAACTCTACTTCCAAGCCATTTGAGCAGCTATATAGTCGTTCGGACTTAATTGTTTTTTAACTGAACTCATACCCATTTAACAACTGAACTTAAACTATTTAAGTTACTAATACTATAAATGTTTGACATATGATATCAACACCAATAATATGTATGTATGTATGTATATGAATAAGTTTACAGCACTCAAACCGTTTTGTTTCAAAACTTAAATGGTTAGCCGCAATCGTTTTCCTCAAACAGTTTGAGTTAACTTAACATATCGGGTTTTACAGTATAGATAATTGGAAAAATACTCATGAAGTGACTCTCAAAGCAGCTATGTAGATGTGTTTAGATGTAGAAGTTTATGTGTTTTTGTCCTCAAATATGGAGACAATTGGCACTGAAAACAAAACATTGGAGCAAAACAAAAAGTGTACAATCCCCAAATTTGTTCTAATTCTGTGACATATTATTTTATAGAGTGACTTCCATCTTGTTTCTGCAATTCCGTCTGGGTTCTTATCAGTGCAGGCATCATGACCCTATATATTTTCCATTTTTTCATTAAATAATCATTATTACTCATCTCATCAATTTGCACACATCTGATGTTTACTGTGAGAAGATTGTCATGTTTCTGGTGAGTGGCCTCTCCTTCGCTCACTCTTTTTCTCCCTCTGGTGAAATATGGCTGGAGTTGGGTAAACGTTTTTTGGCCTTCTCAGCGGCTGACTTCATTTGAAATGGAGAACGGTTTCACGCTGCTTGCAAAATCATAACTCAAGCAGGCAGGAGGAGAAGCCAGACCCTGGCCAGAAACGAGGCCCAGAGATTCGAGATGCTCAGTCAGTCTTCTTTGCAGGTACAGAAAACAGCAGCAGAGACGCACAGGAGTCCATCTCAGGTCAGAGGGTCCATGTCCCCTGAGCTGCCTGCTTTCTCACACAAACCCTTCGTCACAGTCATATCACAACAAACTATCACTGAACCAGAGGACTGAACACTCTACACTCATGCCTAAACATTTGTGTTTAAGATGAGGAACGTTTGGTCAGAGAAATGTACTGCAGTCTCTCTCTCTCTCTCTCTCTCTCTCTCTCTCTTTCTCTCTCTCTCTCTTTGTGTTTGTGTTGTTGTTTGTGTTCTATATCTGCCTTTCATTCTATTGTTATATCAATCAGTCAATCATCAATCAATTAATCAATCCGTCAGTCAGTCAGTCACTTTGGTAAATTTCTTCGAATAGAAATTAAATTTCAAATGTACTTGTTTAACCTTATCATCATCTAATCACTTGTGAACATCATTGTTTGAACAAGCTGCAATTACTTTGTTGCATTTATGCAGTTTATTATGTACATCCATTTGTGGATTCCGACATTATTGTCTGCTATTGCCATGGTGCTCAAACATTTCTCTTGCCTTATATATATTCAAAGCATTAGTTCGTTAAACGTATTTACGTAAGTCATTTAATGCAAAATGGTTGATCTTGTTGTCATAAACTGTTAAGCATATTTTCTGAATTCATGTGAATATGCCACAAATTGAGCAGGTAAATTGACTTTACTACAGTAATGAAGAGAATGTGCATCAGCCAATGATAAACCACATGTTATGTAGATGAGATCTTGGCACTTTCACTATCTTAACAATAAAATGAAAACATGATGTGAGGAACTGCCTATTTTCATTTTGATATTAGCAACTTAAAAGACAGCAGAAATGTTGAGGCGTCATGTAGCTACATATTTATGAGTGTCATCTTCACTGTATTTTCCAGAGATGGGTTGCAGCTGGAAGGGCATCCGCTGCGTAAAAACTTGCTGGATAAGTTGCCGGTTCATTCCACTGTGGCGACCCCGGATTAGCCGACAAGAAAATGAATGAATGAATCTTCACTGTATGCATTTATAACAAAACAGAGCCTATAACATCACTGCCTCCTTTCATTTTCATTGTAAGAAACATAGCATCTCTTTCACTGTATGTTAGTTTTAATAATCAATAATGGCCATTTTAAAAGTATAACGTATAATAAGTATATAACAATTAAGGGAAATAATGACAAGCAATCAGTCAATTGAGCAGAATCAGAGTCCGCAGTTACATTGATAAAGATATTAACCTAACTTATGCTTGCGCTCAGCCAAAACACGTTACCTGAGAACAAGTAATAGATTCAAAAGACCAAAGTCTGAGAATATGTTATTAGATATAGACAACAAGATTAATTATGTATCATGTTTAACAAATATAGTAAAATTATCCAACGGGAGATCCTTGATGAACAGTCTGACTGGCACAGCTCTCATATGGGTATGTGCTCAAAGCACGCTGCAGCGCATGCCAGAGTGTGTGTGTCTGTGTGTGTATGGTCATGTGATGTGCGTTTTCTCCGTTTTAATGTAGACGAAGAGTTGTTCACAAATGCTGGGTGAAACGCTAGTGTGGACGCAGATCGTTTTCATTCTAAAGCGCCGTTTTAAAACTAAAACGCACTAGTGTAAACGGGGCCTAAGAAATCCAACCAACAAATGGGATCCAAACCATTACCTTAACAATAGAGTTCTCTTTCATATTAACAACATGGCTAAGCATTTTGACTTTAGACATTTTAAGAGTTTTGATCTTTTCTGTGAACAATGACACAAAAAGGTTTCATTTTGATGCCAAGGTATGTTCACTTCAGAGAGATAAACTAAGTAAGTTTTAAGTAAGTTACACGATATCAGGGAATCCATTGTGTTTGTATGAAATAATTGGAGAAATGCACTGGTTAATTCACCACAACATTAAAAGACAAATTACTATATTTTCTTTATGAAATCTAAGAGCTGCCCCATCCTCTTTGGACAAAAATGGTCCAGAGACATTTAAAGTCCAAAAACGTACTAAAACAATGTCACATTTCATGTGATTCAGTGGTTTAGCTATAATCATATGAAGCTTTTGTGTACCCCAAAAAAAAAAAAAAAAAAAACTGTAAAATCTACTTTGTTCGCCAGGTCTTCACCAGGTCAGCAAGGTTTGTGCTTTCTATGATTAAAAAGTAATTATAAAGTGCAATATGCAAGCATTGTATTGCACTTTGTCTTTGTAAGGTTGCTGTCTATGGAGGATGAGAGAGCTCTCGAATTTTATCTGAATTATCTTAATTTCTGCTCTGAAAATTAGCAAAGGTCTCAGGAGATTAGACAACATCTGTAGTAATTCACAACAGAATATTAATTTGGGGGGAAACTAACTCTTTGATTAAGATTGGAGAAATCAGTCTGATCTAATGAGTAACTATTTTACATATTATTATTTTCATTGTTTGAACAAGCTGCAATTACTTTGTTGCATTTATGCAGTTTATTATGTACATCCATTTGTGGATTCCGACATTATTGTCTGCTATTGCCATGGTGCAATCTGATTTCTGATTTTCCTTTATACATATCTGGATCTATCTACATATCGCCAAATATCCACTAGAGTCCACTGTGTATGCTTTTTCAGATCTCAAATGTCTCTCGCAAGTGCCATTTGTGCCTGCTGTTCTCATGTAAATCCACCAGAGGCCACTGTCGACTGACTGACTAACCGACTAGTACGCTCACCCTCCCGCTCTCCAAAACCCAACCAATAGTGTTTTAAAAATCACAGATTGACTCGTAGCCATACTTAGCTCTGGCTACATAATTTGCAGTCTACAGTAATGCATATATGGCTAAGTTTTGAGAATGAGCCAATGTTGTTATCAGAAAAGTAGCTAATTTGTAGAAATTTATGTAATTTATTTTGTTTAAAAATGTATGATTTTTGAAAGAGGCATGCCTGCATACTTCACCCCTAACCCTACCCATCATCACACTCAAGTGAATTGGAGAAATTCACCAAAGCGACTGAGAAAAACTGTTTATAATCAGTCCAGTTGTCATTCTGTTGTTCTGTCTATCAGCCGTTCTACTATTCTTAAAGTTGATCTTTGAATCTTAATGTTCTTCCAGCTCATGTGTTACACACAGAGAGAAAAAAAGACCAAAAACATGCTCAGTTCTATCATATCAAAATGACATCAGTGGAGAAATATCATCATCCCAGGAAACAAAGGTGCTGCAGTCTTCTAATATCACCTGCCAATAGTTTTAACACAAGGTTAAGAAATGTGGCCAAATGCGATATCTCTCTCTCTCTTTCTCTTTCTCTCTCTTTCTCACCATTTGTCTCTGGAGAATGATAAAAGAAACACAAATCATTCTGCCGTAGTGGTCGTTCAGAGGAATAACAGTTTTGATTTTTTGGAAAAATGATCTCTCGAAGTGTTTTCTGGCAGAGCTTATGAAATATGAGCAGTTCTGAGCACAGATCTCTCTATCAGATCCAATCCAAAGAAACATCAAGCTTTTGGATCTTTGTGAAAGTGGTTCATTTGCATACGTTTAACTATTAATGAAGCATTTAGTCCAGCACAGATTCGTCATGAACAAGCACATTGGTTATTTATGTTGAAGCACAATGGTTATTTCAATATATTGCAGCACTCGTGATTCTGTTGAATCCATTTTTAGCCTAGAAATGTTTTGAAATCCTTACTGAAGACACAGCCAAAAATCTGCAAAAAAGTATTATTGAAGATTAGTAGGTGACCTTTCTTTTAAAATATGTACAAGATAAATAAACAAATCTAAAAATGTGTGGTCAATTTGTAAAGAATTAATGCAAAACAGGAAAATATTAGCGAATGTGAATCACTGCCATATACGGATTTGACTTTCAGCTGATTAGAGATATTATTTACCTCAGAAAGCGCACATAAGTCAGTAACGGTCATATGTTAGTCGCCCATAATTGTAACGAATAATCCTGTGCTTCTTTGATAGTCATGCCAATATGACCTTATCAGTTCAATTTTGCATGGGAAACAGAGAATCAGGCATCAAAAGAGACAGAGAGTTTGTATAAATCGAAACAGAGTATGTTTCGGCAGTGTGCTGGTTGATCTGTGGTGTAGAGCAGGTCCGTACTGGCTCGAATATCAAAGCTTTCCTGTAGCCTGTTCTACATTCAACCACACACACATACACACACACCTGCAGCAAGTTAGAAATGGTGTCATCGCAAAGAAGAGTGAGATACTCTCTTTTTCTCTTTCTCTGCCTTCTTATGTTGACCACCTCCAGGCTAAAACATCATGTGCGGCCCTTAAAATATGTACACAGAAAGACAAACTTACATGCACTGTATGTATATACTGTAGCACAGTACAGTATAAAAAAAGAATACTTGTAGGCTATTCAATATGTATTTTACTTTCTTCAGATTTTCAGAACAAAGATTTTCAGGGGAAATTAGTGTACATTAAAAATAAAACTGCACAATATACTGACACTGAGAAGTAACTGTTGCATATATTTTTGTTTAATGTGCGCACAAATGTATTCTCATTCATTACTTCATTCATTTATTTTCCTTTAGCTTAGTCTTATAAACATACTGTACATGTATAGGGGCTGCCACACTGAGGGATGTAGAATTAGTATGGATGAAGGGGACATGTTCAGTATCCACCGACTGCGGTGGAATTTTTTTAGTGCAAGGACACACACGCAAGTGAGGATGGTGGCAGCAAAAAATATATATAAAGTGGACATAAGAAGCGGTTTTCAAAGAAAAGCTTATATCTCACAGATTCAAGTTTGTTACTGAATGAGTCCTTCATGATTATGGTAAGGTTTATGCTGTTTTTTGCCGCTCTGACACACTAATCTAGTCTAATGTTACCACGGCTGATATCTATTTCTTTTCGGTCTATGGCTATATATTATATCGTATCGCCATCAAATTTATGTCAATAACAATGATAAGCTCTGGACTTTTTTACTCTATATTGAACTAAGAGCCAATCACACAGCAGAAATGTTCAACAATGGAAATCTAAAAGCGTGTTGATTTTAGAAACGTACCAAATTTTTGGAAAACTGAAAATGTATTGGCTGAAAATGTTATGCCTTTTAATAGACCCTCTACTTGTTTGTGGCTTCAGTCCTTGTTGGGGTACTCTTTTAATTCTGGAAGCATTAACAACTTATATTGAAATATATATCATTACGTTCAATATGGAATATAATTATCGAGATTACACTTTTTTTAAATATCGTTCAGCCCTATGGCAAAACTAAACAGAATTCTTCATTAAACTTTCTAGTTGTCAGTTAAACATTCATTACACTATTGCTTAAATTTACTTACTGAATTGTATTAAATCAAATAGCATTGCTAGTATTAATGTAAAGGGATTTGCAGCATTTAAAAAATATATATATTGTGGGATGGGGGAGGGGTGACCCCACCAATTTCAAGAGCAAACCTATGCTCTTGCCACAGTGGAATGAACAATTCCAGCCTATGTTTTATCTGGTGGATGTATTGGGAATCACCCATACACTCTCACATTCACACATACAGTATGTTGTGGCCAATGTAGTAAATCCAATTCACCTATGCTGCATGTCTTTGGGCTGTGGGGGAAACGAGCACCCAGAGGTAATCCAAGCAAACACAAATGTATTCTCATGGATTGTTCCAATCAAACAACTGAAAGTATGTGTTTTTTTATTATGTTTTCTACCTTTCTAGATTTTAAAAAGAGTCAGGATAATTTATAAGATGAGGGATTTTTCAGATGTCGCTATAAATATCTGTATTTGTGTTCTGAAGATAAATGAAGGTCTCAGGGGCTTGGAATGACATGAGGGTGAGTAATTAACATTATTTTCATTTTTGGGTGAACTAATCCTTCATGGCTTTATATGAAAACATTTTAGGATATATCTTCATGTTTGACCCTCTGAAGTTCCAAAATCCATATTTTTGGCAGCTTTAGAGTGATCCACAGCACCCTATTCAAAAGGTCTTCTCTTGTTCGTAAAATAAGAAATACATAAACCTATTGCATGATGCACACAAGACTGTTTAGTTTGTAACCTTCCTATTGTTCCAAACCTCGCTGTCTTTTTGTATAACAAAAATATGATCTTTTGAAGAACTGTGGCATCCTAAATTGACCCATGTTGACTGTCATTGGATTGACAAAACGTCCAAAAAAGTTCTTGTCATTACTCTTCTGCAGACTCATACAATATAGCTTGATTCTCAGTTGTATGTCGGCTATTGCAAATGTACTAAGGCAATCGTCCCAGTATCTATTAAATTTTATATTAAACATGTCTGATATGATCAAGGCAGCTCTCGTGTGTCTACAAGCAGACCTTGGGGTTGAATATTTGATCTGTAAATGCCTTACATTACCAGATCATCTCTGGGCTGAACATCAGATATGAGAGAGGTCCTGGACAAGTTTTCTTACACTCTAAAAATGCCTAGGATTCAACCCAAATTTGGGTAAAATATGAACAACCCTAAATACAGTGTTAAATATTTAGTTAACACTTAAAGTACCAGTTTTCACTATTAAATAGTGGCCTACCTGCCTATTATTTAGATATTGGCTGTTTATTTGTGCTCATAAAGTACATTTTAAGAGTTCACACATAGCTGATGAGTGGTAATAAGGCTAGTTTGGCATGCTGTCCCGGGAGAGAGCCCTGAGCTCGTAAGATCCTCGAGCCCGGGGCTCCCTCCCCTTTGCAGGGCGAGAGGGGAGTTTGAGGTCAGGTGGACACCCCCCTCCTGCTGCTTAAGAATTGCTATGAAGGTGAGCTGCTGGTAGAATTATGGTGCTGATTTGGTTTAGTCAATTTACTTATGTCTCATGTTTTGGACTGTGGGAGGAATCCGGAGTACCCAGGGAAAACCCACGCGAGCACGGGGAGAATATTAACTCCGCACAGACATGCCAACTGGCTGAAGATAACTAAGCTAAGACGCTTGGGTTATTTATACTAAGTTAGGAATCATCTGATTGGTGGATTGTACATTAGCTTGACTTGGGGCCAGCCGTTTCAATCATGAGAATGTGATCCTCTTGAAATTAGTTTATAAATAAACTTCACATTGTAATCCTTCCCAATACCCAAACCTAACTACATCCTTAATAACTATTAATAAAAATACAAAAAAATAGGAGTTTATTGAGATAAAAGTCATAGTTAATGGTTTGTTAATAGTGAGAATTGTCCTTAAAGTGTGACCAATTTTAAATTAAAAAACAAACCCAACAGTTAGATTATTTTTTTATTTCATCCAGATTTGGAGTGAAACAATCCAGCATTTTTTTAGAGTGCATATTGTCAGAAAGGTAAATCAACTAATAAATCAGTCTAAAACTCCAGTAATGCAAACCCAGATTAAGGCTTTGTTCAGACAGGCAGTAAATAGCTACAACTTGAATGTGATCTAGATTCATTTAGAAATTTGCAGCATGACATTTGCAAATTTCAAGAAGGGTTTTCATCTCGGAATGCAGCGTTACTGTATGCAAAATGTGGTTAAAGATGTCTGAACTATATTACAATATTTAGAATATTTCTTAATTTTGACATTTACAGTCTATTTTTTTATTGAATGTGTCTGTTTCAGACAGTGTATGCATGGATATGTAAATAGGTATTTTCTTTAAACAGGACCTATGCAGAAATCACTTTTATAAGGGGTTTAAAGACACTTGTATGGCATTCGTGTGTGAAAACAGAAGACAAAGTGCAGAAACACTTTGATTGACATTGTTCCTTTGTACATGCCATTATGGGGAAAAGCCCCACCCATTAGTGACATTAAGTGCATTCGACTTCATGCAGTGCTGCGGAGACCGATCGAAATCTGTCCTAAAGTGGTGCATGCTGGTTAGAAATTTTATTTTGTCCGGCTTGATGCTGCACCAACAGCAGGTCACTGTCACATGTGGCACCAAAGTACCATGACAGCACCGGGTCAGCCGGTGCAGCATCTGAAGAGCGACTGCAGGATTGCAGATATTACACGATTGGCTGGATTCACCGCATGACAACAACCACGAGTGTTTCGGGTTTATTATTGGACAACGTCAGTCTACTAACTTTTTATGTCATCTCCACATATATAAATGTAAACCCCTTTTTAGCATATCCAAACAAGAACTGGAACATTAACATACCATTTAACATCTTGTTGCCTAAAAAGTTCTGTTTTTCACTTGCTGAAGATAATGTCAGCAATTAAGAGGATTATAAATGTGGAGTTTTATGATGCACAAATGAACACCCGAGTGACATCTTCTGATACCCTTTTTTGACATTTTTAGTTTTTCACACCAATAACATTAGGTAATGTAATGTGTATTTATATAGCGCATTTAGCGTGTATGGCCATACACCCAAAGCACTTCACACTTATTAGGGGGGTCTCTCCACACCACCACCAGTGTGCAGCATCCACTTGGATGATGTGACGGCAGCCACAGGACAGCGGCTCCAGTGCACTCACCACACACACCAGCTATTGGTGAATTGGAGAGACAGTGATAGAGCTAATTCAGAGGATGGGGATGATTGTGAGGCCATGATGGTAAAGAGCCAAAAGGGAATTTGGCCTGGACACCTGTGTTACAACCATACTCTTTACGAGAAGTGCCATGGAATTTTTAATGACTACAGAGAGTCAGGACCTCGGTTTAACGTCTCATCCGAAAAACAGCAGGCACTGACAGAATAGTGTACCCTTCACTTTTACTGGGGCATTAGGACTCACACAGACCTCAAGTTGAGCACTCCCTTCTGGCCTACCTAACACCACTTCCAACAGCAACCTACTTTTCCTATGCGGTCTCCCATCCAGGTACTGACCAGGCTCAGCCCTGCTTAGCTTCAGTGGGTAACCAGACTTTGGCTGCAGGGTGATACGGCTGTGGCATTGGCCTTGTTTTGAATCTGCCACTATGCTGATGCACAGGCACTTGTAGCTCCACCTTCTTTTCGAAAGAGCACAATCTCATTTGAATTTAAAGCAGCAGTCACAAAAACAACACAATTTGGATCAAAGCCTAAAGAGTGCATTTATAAAACAGAGAGTTATAAAAGATTAGTTGTGGGGTATTCTGAGCTGAAATTTCACATACACACTCTAGGGACATCAGAGACTCATTTTACATTTTGTAAAATTTTACATTTTGTAAAATGGCACATAATAGGTCACCTTTAAAGTAAATTACATAGTCACAGGGTATTTTCCTTAAAGTGAATAAATCATAATGAACATGGATATTTTCGAACTGTTTTTCACTCCATTATATATTTTGGTGTCATTTTGATGCTTAAAGGGATAGAGTTATTCCAAAATGATGCCATCCTTTATTTGCCCTTGTTCTAAACATGTTTGACATTCTTCCTTCTGCTGAACAAAATATATAATAGCCCAAAACTAGACTAGTCGTCAAATAGACAGACTTTATATGTGTAGTCATTCATTTCTGTCTATTTGATGACTAGTCTAGTTTTGGCCTACGTCTATTAGATTTTCTCTTACAACCCAAATTTACCCTTGTTTTAGCCAAGATGACTATGTTTAAACTTCTATTAGACACCTATTAGACATCTTTTAAAAACAAAACAAAAATGCTTGCTGGGAATGCTTACTGGTGTCCAGCATTCTTCAAAATATCTTCTTATATGTTCCACAGATGAAAGAAATGCAACATTTGAGACAAATGAGGAGTACAGAGTCATTTTTGGATGATTAATTTTTTTTTTAAACCTTAAAGATTACATTTTAAACAACAAATTAGAATTTGGTTCAGTGCGAACAAATCCTTCATCTGAATTGACTCCGGATCACTTCCATCTGCTTTTGAAACTCATCATCTTAGCTCTGACGTTCAGTCCACATAAATCCGCAGATTGGCTCCTCGTGAAATGTACCGACCATCACTTGACCGTGCAGCAGTTTGGAATTCAGCATTTTTCTGTAGTGCAAGAGATCAGAGCAAATTCTGCTAAATAAACAGCTCTGCTACAACAAACTATTCTGCACCGTGCGAAAGGGTGAGCGAGTGAGAGACAGAAAGGGAAAGTGAGGCACATTCACAGACACATCAACACACTGACCCTGCACAGAGCTGACAGCACTGCTGACGAAGACACATTAACTCTCACACACACACTCTCCATACACTATGAGGCTCTGTGACATGTTGGACATGAGCGGTGAATGAGCAGATGTGATCTTATACAGATCTCTGGGGTTGTGCCTTCCTGCTGTGCTGTAAGAGGTGGTCTGCGTGTAACAGATACATGTCTAAACATGACTACTGCATTGAGCCATCAACTGGAGGGGGGTGGGGGGAGCTAGATTATGCACTTTTTTTTAAGAATTGATGAGAAAAAAAGATTTGTGTTTTAAAAGTAGGACAAGAAAATAAAGTTATTGCTAGATATATTCTCTGAACAAATAATAATGGAGTGCTGCAAATACCAATAGTCAGTAACAGCTGATAAAACTAGCATGTAATAACATAGCTAATGAGGGCTGATTAATTAAATTCAAATAGTGCAATAAAAAAATGCATTGTTTGCGAAAAAAATATTTCATGGAAAAAGGTTTGCAAGCTCTGCACTGCTAAAAAATGATATAAATAAATAATTATTAAGCATTTTAAGTGCCAACATGATGAGAATAGGTTAATGCTAATATGAACTAATGACATTTGAAAGGTTATATTAGTTATTAAATTATGTTTTATTTCTATATTTATTTTATTTGTTTTCATTAAAAACTAAATTAAAATAAAAAAAAATTGTTTAACTAAAAATAAAATGTACATTTTTTAGTATATTTGGATTGTAACCCATGGCGCAATATTTGTAAAATAAACCAATCAATCAGTAAATTAATTGATTCATTCATTCATTAATTTTCTTTTCAGCTTAGTCCCTTTATTTATCAGGGGTCGCCAGAGCGGAATGAACCACCAACCTAGTCAGCATATGTTTTACACAGCGGATTCCCATTCCAGCTGCAACCCAACACTGGGAAACACCCATACACTCTTGCATTTACACACAAACACCACGGCCAATTTAGCTTAGTCCATAAATCTATAGCAAATGTCTTTGGACTATTTGGAAAACCGAAGCACCCAGAAATACCAACTGACCCAGCCAGGCCTCCACTAGCAGCCTTCTTGCTGTGAGGTGATTGTGCTACCCACTGCACCACCATAAAGCCCCAATTAGTAAATTAATAAAAATTATTATTTTTTGAGTATATTTATAACCAAAAGCAGTTTGAAACAACTTATTGAAACATTGAAAATGTATTTTCTATAAGTTCTTGAATTAAATATCACTTATTTTAAAGAAGATATCACTCTGAAATTTACAGAAATTTTGTGCCAGTCTACATCATTTCTAAGATAGTTTTGCATCTCGGTGGCGCAGTAGGTAGTGCTGTCGCGCTACAGCAAGTTACAGCACTTTGCTGGTTCGAGTCTCGGCTGGTTCAGTTGCCGTTTCTGTGTGAAGTTTGCATGTTCTCTCTGCTTTCGCGTAGGTTTCCTCCAGGGTGCTCCGGATTCCCCCACAGTATAAAGACATGAGGTACAGGTGAATTGGGAAGGCTAAATTGTCCGTAGTGTTTGAGTGTGAATGAGTGTGTATGAATGTTTTCCAGAGATGGGTTGCAGCTGGAAGGACATTCGCTGCGTAAAACATGTGCTGGATAAGTTGGCGTTTCATTCTGCTGGCGACCCCAGATTAATAAAGGGACTAAGCCGAAAAGAAAACTAATGAATGAGTTTTGCATTTCAAGTCAATGCATCATATTTTAGGAACGCTCATTTTATTTGAAGGCTATTAATTTACAATGCCAATTTAATGAATTGATTATGAATATATTTTTAAGACACACTTAAAGTGAACAAACGGCTAGTGAGATTTGATAGCTTGGTTCTATTTCATTCTAAACTGTTTGCTAATGTATTTGCTGCTAACGCATATATTTATTTTCTCTTTTGTAAATAATATTAATAAAACATATTACTGACCATTTAACTGTTTATTGGGGGGGGGGTCCCTTATTATGGTGGGCATATCCCTTTTTTTACATCCCAATGTTGACAGGTATGACAATAGCTGGCAGCTAGCTCTCTGTAACTCTCACATGGTCACCCACTGAAGCTAAGCAGGGCTGTGCCCGATTTGCATGGGATACCAAAGCTAGGTTGCTGCCGGAAGTGGTGTTAGTAAGGCCAGTAGGGGGCGCACAACCTGCAGTCTGTGTGGGTCCTAACGCCCCAGTATATTGATGGGGACTTTATACCGCTCATCTTTCAGATAAAATGTTAAACCGAGGTCCTGACTCATTGTCTGGTTGTTAAAAATCCCCTTTCAAAAAAGGGCAGGGTTTAACCCAGGCATCCAAGCCACATTTGCTGCCATCGCGTCATCCAGGTGGATGGTGCACACTGGTGTTGGATGAGGAGATTCCTCAAAAATGTGAAATTGGTTTAAGTGTCCAGAAAAGCACTACATAAATGTAAGGAATAAATAATTATTATTTAATACAGTCCGGTGACGAATAAGAAGCGCGACAAAAACTCACTGCATGATGGAGCCTACAGAATGCATTATTTGACCAAACAATTTAAGATTTTGCCATTAAAATGCACCTGTATGTTTATTTATATCATGTGATTTATATAAGTAATGTCGCACAAGCAATTTGATCCCAAATAGCGAAATTTCATGATTTCATTAAATAATTGAATAAATGTTAATGTCAAATTAATCATTTATTATACATCTAAACTTTAATTTTGTGATATACAGTCATTTGACATGAAATTGTCTGATTTGGTTAAATTTGTCAAATAAAAAAAACCTATAATGACCCAAGACAGTGGTTATGTGAGTCTGAATGACTCTGCATTTTGAACAAATCACTTGAACCAGTAATTCATAAAGAGAGCCTTTCATTTTGTTCCTGAGTGAGTTCACACTTTAAATTACTCAAATGAATGATGCACTTAATAACTTAACAATTTAAATATTTACCACCACCTACTGGTAGAAAAGTCTTATTATATTATAAAGAGTGGGAGCGCAGAAATACTCTTGCAAGGAGTAGTGAGAGAGGAAACAAATACAGACAGAGAGTTAGAGAGGTTGACCCAGGACGTGTTTACCGAAATCGCTGAATTAGTTATAAACACATTAATCTGGTTGAGCAAGATGGCGATATGCCAGAGAGTGAGAGAAAGAGAGAGAGATTTATCCACATTAAACAAAGAGAACAAGAAATAAAGCATTGACCCTCCTATAAGCTTCTGTTCTGGTCTCCTCAGACAGACAGTGATGCAGACAGTAAGGGGCCCAGTCTGGAGATGACAACTTATTTTAGGCTCTGTGTCCTCCTGCATAGTCAGATCCTGTGTGTGTGAATGTCGGTCACCCTTTTTTTTTTGCAGTAGCTGGTTTAAGGTCAGAAAGTAGCAGCGGACAGATAATGCTCAAATGGTGATGCGTCATGACATGTGACCCTCGCTGCATGACTCAGAGACAGACGGGGAAAGAGAAAGAGACAGAGAGTCTCTCCTGCATCATTTCCTCTTATGCGCTTCCCAGTGCTGAGCTGCATCCTGTCAGACGCACACAAGCACACCGCCTCACAAATTATTTAAGCAACTGAAGTCACCTAGGAAAAGGATTCACACCAAAACATTAGTTTAAGCTCATTAAATCATAAACGGGAAGTAAATTGTTCTAAATAAACAATTATATCACTAGTAAGTCCCAACAATGTTATTTTTTGTTAGTATTTTTTCTCTCTCTTGTTTATTTGACATGGACATGCACAACAATACATTGACCTTAAAAAGGAAATATGCAATGTGCCAGGATTTAGCAAAAACTGCTACTTTCCACCTGCTCTCTCTGGACAGGTATGATTCTGAGCAACATAGACTCATTCTGAAAATGTACCCCTATATACATTTCTGGAGATCACACATTATGTTGCCAGAAGTTCATATTGCTGCATTTTGTCTCTTTGAAGTTTATTTATAAACTAATTTCGAGAGGATCCGGTGCCTATGATTGTTAACGGCTGGTCCCTCATTAGCTATTCACCAATCAAATGATTCCTAACTCACTATAAATAACCAGAGTTTCTTATTTCAATGGCTGTTTCTCAATATGCGTTCTTTAGTGTTCTTGTATTCTTGTGTAACGTCATCATCAACTGCCAAAGTTCAGTTCCAAAACTCAAGACTGCAAGAATGGAGGATGAGTGAAAGTTTCCGAATGTGTTCTTGATATCAAGGATGCATGGATGCAGACTTGAGCATCGAACTCGCTCAAGAAGTCCCAGAGGTCATTGCGACTGGAGGTGGGAGGTGCAGCATTTTATAAAGGTTTAGTATTATAGGTTTATTATTATAATTATTATTATTTATAAGTTCAAAGATATCACTTAATTATTTCAGGAGTTTCCCTAAATGAAACGGTGAATATAAACATTACCATGAAAATCCTAATAAAGGAATAAACACATTAATGGTGTTTATTTGCTGAAATTCATATTAAAATCTGTTTTATTTACATTGTGCAAATTATATTTGTAAAGTCTTTTGCATAGTATATATTGTGAAAAACAATTTATTGTGAAAAACAATTTATTAGGAAAAATCGTTGTTTAAATGCTGTAATGTTTAAATCCTTTACCATTAAAACCGCGTGAAGGTCATGCGACCATCAGGAAGAACATAGC
This sequence comes from Danio rerio, assembly GCF_052040795.2. NCBI lineage: Eukaryota > Metazoa > Chordata > Actinopteri > Cypriniformes > Danionidae > Danio > Danio rerio. Next base: position 29,785,872 of record NC_141028.1, read on the forward strand.
ATCTCATTTCTCACAGGACGCATTCTCTGTTCTTGCGGACTCTCGAATTCGTTCTTCCGAGGTGACCTGGCAAGATTGGTCTTTACAAGAATGCAAGTCCGTTCTCTGCGTTCTTGGAATTGAAAAACTCCCACCTACCCCTCCTTTCTATGGGTGACACGGCAGCCACTGTTGCCAACTTAGCAATTTTGTCGCTATATTTAGTGACTTTTCAGACCCTCCTTGCGACTAGCGACTTTTTTGTTTTACAGGAGATTTTGTGTAGACTCATGTACAAATGTGCCCATACTGTACCGTTCCTACTCTTCTCAGCAAGTTGCGGCTGATGCCGTCAGCCCCTTCCCCACCTCAGAGCACTTATAGGCGGCCGACTCCTCGTACAGCAGTCTCTCTCACCTGCAGCCTGAGAGCAGAACACCCCTATGCGTACCAACGGCAAACGATTTAAGACCGCGAGTAAGAGGTATTTCCCTTGTACAGTCAAACTGATCTGCTTCTCCTTTGTTTTATATCTACAATTTAATTTGACCGTTTATTCTTTTCTTGTTCACAATCACAGATATTTTAGGGACAGTTTCCGAACTTGTCCAGTTATACATTTATAACACCTGAGAGATTGCTGCAAATACACTACACATCTATACTGACATACTGTATTCAAACAGTAATGCATTTAGTTAAATTGACATGCGTACATGAAGTGTAGTGCAAATATAATTCCCCTTTATTAACCATAAGCTGTTAAACAAATTGAAATAGTTGGGCATGATGACGTCAGCAATATGCAAATTGACGTATGATGTAATTTCGCGACATTTAATTATGTTTTTGGCAGAGCTTAGCGCCTTCTCATTGAAAGTAGTTGGCAACAGTTGGCAGCCCAGTGATTAACACCATTGCCTCACAGCAATAATGTACCTGGTTTAAGTCATTACTAAACCAATTGACAATTCTGTGCTAAGTTTTCTCGTTCTCCATGTAATTGCTTGGGGTTTTTCCTGGGTTCTCTAATTTCCTCTCACAGTCCAAAAGACATGCGACCTAAGTAAATTGAATGTATGAAATTGGCATCACAGTCAAGCTCTTAGCAAGCCGTATATCTTTTCAGACATTTTATATTTGCCATTAGCCAGAAAAAAGTCAGGGAGGTTCTCGTGATCTTCCTGAGCTCAAACTCCCCTCTTGCCCTGCTAATGGGAGGGAGCCCAGGGCTTAAGGATCTTTTAAGTTCAGGGTTCTCTCCTAGGAGAGCTCGCCAAACAAGCTTTATAATCAATCATCAGCTAAAGGTGAACTCTTAAAAACGAAATCTACAGGACGAAATGGCGGTTCTTTTTCGCGCTTGCCAGCTGACCGATTACTATCGTGTGGGCAGCTTTTCTGCTGTTATCAGTTTACCAGTTTGTCCAGAGGCTTGCCTCATTTGTTAGTGAACTTAAAACGCAGAGAAGCATTGGCCTTGACACAGGGCTTGAGTCTGGTGAAGAATGGTTCCAGAAGCAGGTAAAACAAAAGCCAGAAAATAAAATAAGCAAGAAAGTAACAGGGTGGGAATGTGGCAAAATTTGAAATGGTAAAAATCACGCCTTTCTTTTTCTGGATTGCTTTTAAAAACACCTTTAGTTGGGTTTAGAGAAGTGGAAGGTCAGTCTTTGGTCAATCGGTGCTTTTTAAAATTTAAAACTTTTTAAATACTTAATAAAGGGTCATTCGATCAGTCAGTCATTCAGTCAGTCAGTCAGTCAGACGACAGCGGCCTCTGATGGATTTGCAAAAATAAAAACTCCAAAAAACTTAGCTTCTGGGACATTTCTCCAGAAATGTTTATAGGGGTACATTTTCAGAATGAGCCTGGGTTGATTTTGAAACACTCAAAAAATATACAGGCTCAACTGACACAAATTACACACAATCAAACACAAACATTTCCTTAGTGTGTACATATTTGTTTGGAGCCACTTTTTGGACAGGCTTGAAAACATCTTGAAATTTGTACATGTAATTAAAACAAGTTTAATCACGTTTCAGCTTCATTAATAAGTTATTATGTATAGAAGATTTAACTTGATGTTAGTAAGTAATATTTTATTTTTCATTTTTTCAGGGTTTTTACCTTTAATAAATAGTAGTATTGACAGGAAATCATAGGGAGCGGAGAGAGGGGAAGGATCGGCATAGAACCATCAGGTGGTCGCTGTGAGCACCGGAGTGTACGGTCAACAAACCAACCGCTACACCACTGGCACAGGCGATGTTAGTAAGTAAAGTGAAGTTGATGACTTGTTAAGTGAGAGTGATTTAACTTAAACATTTTTTAAAAATCTATTTCAGCAGAGATGTTCTCGTATTGAGTCCTTGTGATATTTAAATTATATTACATTTGTTTACATTAAGTTTAATTACATTAAACTTAATTATTAAAAACATTTGTCTTGGCTGTTTATATCGTGAACTAAATTGTACATAACAGTTGTTTTTGGGTTGATACATTGGTTGTATGTGTGTACAGTATAGCTGGAAAGAAATTTAGATCCAAAGAGTCGCATAAGAGTATCTGAATGTGGACGGATTCCGTCATGCTGTCAGACCATCCAAAAATACAAGACCATAAATTAGTGTAAAGTCTAAGACAGATGACAGCATGGAGCAATCTCTCTCTCTCCCCAGTGGAGTTATTTTTAGATGCTTTATTCTTATTGACCTTTAGTTCATTTTAGAGTAATGCTTATGAATAAACGCTGATTAATTGTTATTGTCACTTGTTATTTGATCTTATTCCACAAGTCGTTTCCATTTACAGATCAAATGGAGCCAGTTTGATTTTAGATCTCTTGGGTTCAAATATTGATACATGTTTATTGTAAAGATTAAATGGTTTTGTTATTTAATTTATTTGGACATTCCTGCAGGATTGATTGCACAGAACTTGTGACTGAGTCTTCTGCTTCATCAGCATTAGCCTTTAAAAGTGTGCTGATGGGTTCATGTTCCCACAAAGTGATGGAAAACAATTTACAGAATTGTAAAACTTCAGCATTATAAGTTTCAGTGTCAGCGGCTTCGAAATTTGATCTAACCAGAATCTGATGATTTGTATTGATTTTGTCACATTTCCTGTGCTGGTTGGCTGATTATATTGGATTATTCTGAATGATATCATTGTTTTGCAGAATGTATTTAAATACTGAGTGATAGTGGAAAATATTTTAGTGGATTTTTTCCCAGTTTCTGTTTAACAGAAAGATTTTTTCCAACACATTTCTACACATAATATTTTAAATAACTCACTTCTAATAACTAATTTATTTTATCTTTGCCATGATGACAGTAAATAGCATTTCACTAGATATTTTTCAAGACACTTCTATATAACTTAAAGTGACATTTAAAGGCTTAATTAGGTGTTTGTTCTGTAGACTATTAAAAAACATATATAGCTTAAAGGAGCTAATAATAACCTTTAAATTGTTTTTAAAAATTAAAAACCGCTTTTAGACTTGGCGAAATTAAACAAATAAGACTTTCTCTACAAGAAAATATATTATTAGACATACTGTGAAAGTTTTCCCTCCCTTTTTCTCTTTCTACTTCAGGATGTTAACAGCATAAACTATTTTTTGTGCAATTTTTTATATAATGAGGGCGTTTTGAGAGACTGAGCAAGTGCCTTTTTTCATTCCATGTCTTTGGTAAGATTAACTAATTGAACCCAAAACATTAAAATAATGTATTAACTTGTCTTCTGTTTAATAGAAGAGCCCCTAATGACAATTAATATATGTAATATATTAATATACATATATTAATATATAACTATATAATTATATATTTAAATAGTTTCGGGTGGTTTGAAAGACCCACCCCGCACTGACAAAGTCCAGAATTTGGCCTCTAAGCTCATATGAGTCCTATTCTTGACAGTTTGCCATCATAAATTGTGAAAATAACCGATAGAAGAAGGCTTTAAGACTAATTTAATTATCAATTATTCAAATGTACAAATTCTGACCAAGGAAATTAGCTAACTAGTTTGTTATTCATCTACAGGCTACAGTTTTTAATATGTTCTAGATGGTTTTTAATACGTTTTTCAGATTCCTAATTGGGTTTTTAAATGATGCATGATAATAAATTTGTATTTTAAAAATAAGTATTTTTTCATAGTTTTTTATTCAAAATTTTAATTAAAAATTCTAATCTCAAAACATTATTTATAAAACTGTAATAGCTTATGGTTTAATCGCACATTTTAAGCACTTTAAACAGAAAATTGTAAGAAATATTTTTGTTGTATTAAAAAAACTAATGCAGTGAAGATTAGTGCTTAAAATGTCAGTAAAATGCTGTATTTTAATCTCATATTTTAATAGAAATTGAGGACAATAACTAGAAACAGCTCCACTTTTTTAGAAGAAAGAACCACCTCTTTAAAAAGGCTGGTTACAGGCCTGTATAAAAAGAGCCTGTTTGCTTCCACTCCAAAATATGCATTTACAAAATGAAATGACTTGAAGCATTTTTACTGTCATTTTGACAGACACATTCAGAGAGTTAAAGATGAAGGCAAAATTATTAGACCTTCTGTGAATTTAAAATATTTATTTATAAACTATTTGTTAAAACAGTTAAGTTTATAATACGATAAAAACCCTTCTCTTTATCAAACAATACTATTTAACTGAAAAAGTATGATCATAATTCTCAATATAACTTTTTCTGTATTTGATATTTAATTCCAATATCGAACATCACTGATTCATTGTTGGATGTAATTGGCTGAAGAGTTGAGGGTGGTTTTATAATCAGGTGAGTGTTTCCCAGAGCCCCTTTCTAAAATAGCCAGTGGTGGATTTCTGAGCAGGCGAGCAGGAGAACACTCACAGTGTCCTCATTCCTGAACCAGAGCCAGACCTGACGACACTGAAGAGTTAAGACCTGCCACACAAACACAGGTACAGAAATAAACTGTGAGCTCATTCTCTCAGGTGTTTCTGGACCCTGTGGTCACCTTGAGTGTCTGTCCCGTCCGTTATAGAGCCGTCAGTCAGAAAGACAGGGATCTGATCTCATACACGGAGTTATGGCATTCTACAGGAGGCCAAACCCCAATGTTCAGTATTATAGTTATGTGCTTGTTAATTTGTGTTGCCCTAATTTATGTGTGTACAGCTAAGCTTTAGGGTCAGTCAGTTTTTGTCCTTCCTGCAAAGGTGCATAAAATACATTTATAATATCACAATTTCTGTCCACTTAAAGAAAAGGCTGTTATTTTGAACTTTTTTTATTTAAGTCTTGAATATTGTGTTTATTAAAGTAGCACAACTGTTTTTAACACCATTTCTTGAACATCAAATCAACATATTAGAACAATTTCTGAATGATACAGAACACTGAAGATTGGAATGATGCTGAGAATTTTCTGTCTGGCAATGACAAAAACTGCATTGTTTAATAGGCACTTATTATGCAAACCATTATTCAATTGAACATGTTGTTTAAACACATATGTATATATTCACAATGTACACTACCTGACTAAAGTCTTGTTGTCGATCCCAGATGTAACAGCAACAAATAATAACTTGACTTCTAGGTGATAAATTTGAAAAAGTGGCAGAAAGTAGATTTTTCTGATGAATCATCTTTTGGACTGCATCCCAATCATCACAAATACAGCAGAAGACCTATTGGGAACCTGCATGGAGCCAAGATTCTCACAGAAATCAGTATGGGGGCATAAGAGAGAGAGAGGATGGCAAAATCAAAAGCCTGATGTACCAAGACATGTGTGCTAATAACATTACAAACCACAAGAGAGGGCAAATTCTTTAGCAGGATAGCGCTTCATCCCATACTTCAGCCTCCACATTAATGTCCCCGAAAGCAAAGAAGGTCAAGGTGCTCCAGGATTGGTCAGCCCAGTCACCACACATGAACATTACTGAGCATGTTTGGGAAAAGATGAAGGAGGCATTGAAGATGAACCCAAAACTGTTGATGATCTCTGGGAGCCATTTTCTTTGCCATTCTAGATGACTTTATTAATAAATGTCGTCCAATAGATGTAGTCGTCTAAGCTCATGAGTCATACACAATACACAATTATTTTTCCACTGGACCATGACTTTATATTCTGTACTGTACATTATTTTTGTTAAGTGACATGACTTTTGTTTAAGCAAAGTCAAACCTTACTGTCCTGCTTAAATAATTTAAAATCAAGGCATGATCCTATTTTGTTCAGGTACTATAAGCGCAATCTAGAGGCCTTTGCCTTTCATATAAGCCACTTCTGATACCAAATGATCAACTAGAAGTCAAGTTATTATTATTTTTGTTCCTAAAACTTGGATAGGCAACAAGACTTTTGTCATGTAGTGTATGTAAACTACTACAAGTCTAATCCTCCTTTTCTTGATCATCATGTGTCTCAAAACATGCTTTTCTAGACTTTCCTCTCCTGTGACATCACAAGCCCCGGCCACAAGTGCTGACACTATGCCATATAAGCATAGATCAGTAAAATAACTGCCTTTTTTCTTATTAAGCTACTAACATTATTCAAATCAATGTGCAGCAAGTGTTTTTTTTTTTTTTTGTCATTTGTATTTTAATAAAAGCGTAGACAGCAAAGTATTGTGCTACTGTCATTTTACACATATAATATAAATGTGATTTATATTTTTACATATATTTGTTTTTTTGTTTGAAAATATAGCATTGTGTACTGGATAGTTTGCACACAATACACACTCAAGAGAACCTTATTATATTGACCTTATTGTTCAATGTGGAAGTGCACTCGTTTTTGCTATTGTTTTAGACCTTCTGATTCAGTTGCCGATGGGAGAAATGACAAGGAATAAATAATAAACAGCAGAAATGGTCAAACTACTCTCTATAAACAAGTGTGTTCATGACTGTACAGATAAAGCAGAATAATATTCATTAATTCATTCATTTTCTTGTCAGCTTAGTCCCTTTATTAATCCGGGGTTGCCACAGTGAAATGAACCGCCAACTTTTCCAGCAAGTTTTTACACAGCGGATGCCCTTCCAGCCGCAACCCATCTCTGGGAAACATCCACACACACATTCACAGACACACTCATACACTACGGACAATTTAGTCAACCCAATTCACCTGTACCACATGTCTTTGGACTGTGGGGAAAACCGGAACACCTTCTTGCTGTGATGCGACAGCACTTCCTACTGCGCCACATTTTGTGTGATAATAGTTAACTACAAATGTTTATTGCATACATTTTTGATCATTTTTGGACAGATCATTTAAACTCAGTTCAATTCATGTTTATTTCTATAGCATTTTTACAATGTAGATTGTGTCAAAGCAGCTTAACGTAGAAGATCTAGTAAACTGAAACTGTGCCAGTCCAGTTTTCAGAGTTGAGTTCAGTTTAGTTCAGTTCAGTGTGGTTTAAATTTCACTGCTGGAAGTCCAAACACTGAATTCATCGATGTGCAGCTGCATCATTATTTTGGTTGTCATGCACAATGTACATGTACTGTCACAAGCCTATAGAAGAACCATGTTGTACATGACGTAACATTTTTAATAAAATCATGTTTTTACATGTAGGTAATATGTAATGATAGGCCTATTGTTTTCATTTTTGAATTTCAGGAGCACTAAACACCATTGTTGTGTAAATGAACAAACAGAATGCATTAACAGTTCTCAGTTGTACAAATGATGCCATGCAAATGTATAACATTTTGAGGGAAATCTGCAGAAAGACAGGGATCTGATCTCATACATGGAGTTATGGCATTAATCAAACATTCATCACCTTATCAAAGTACAATCATTCAGCTTGAAAACTCCCAATTTAAAGTCAACCTCAAGCAACATCTCTGGACTAACAATCTCAGTTTTTAGTTTATAATGTGATTTACCTTTATGTTGTTTAATAATCCTTCTTTGTTTACCATTAAATCACCATTTCAACTGACACACACACAAATGTTCTCCACATTTAGAGTCTAGGCCTCTCTGTTTCACTTTCACACAGACTATAAGCCGTGCCAGCTTTAGGCGGACAAAAGCGTTTAAGGGGCTAAAGTTTAAGTACAAATGAAAATTTCAGGACAAGCAGATTAGTCTAATTTAGGATTTACAACTAAACATTATAATTGTTCATTTAATCCCTAGTGGAAAGTGCAGTTAATAGTTTCAATTCCAAAAGGGATTTGGGCCTATTTCTGCGTCAGTTCACTTTCAAGTGCTTAGCAAAGTGTCAAAGAAGTGCAGTCTTGGGTGCTACAGATCCCTCATTTGGAGCTGAACTGTCTACAGGGATTTGTTTTATATAGTGTGGTTTATATGGCTTTTTTTACATTATAAGAAACATTTAAACTTGCAATAAAAAATTACAAGACTGTTGTGTTCGTGGACCTCGTGTGCATTGCTGCATTAATGAAGGAAATGGTTTCACTTATCTGCAGAGTCATGCAACTGTTAACTATGTGATGTTTTGAAACAGGAATCCGCGCGATGTTTATACACAGCAGCACTCGTGCAAGCTCTACAGTCTTATCTGTAAACACGAGCTTGTGTATTCAGACACGCGCATCTCTCCAGACGATAAAGGCCTCGTAAATTGCGCCTGCAATCAGTGTGGATGCGCATGCATGAGTGCATTGAAATATGCCACTTTAATAAGCATTGTGTTGTTTTTAGATGCAACGATTATAAATATATAAATAAATATGATAAATATATTAGAATATAATATATATATATATATATATATATATATATATATATATATATATATATATATATATATATATATATATACATATAACATTTAAGTGCCAAATTTTCTCATTCATTGCATTTTATTGTCTTTAATGTGAAAGTAGTGAACATAAATATAGGAGTCTCGGGAAAAAATGCTCATTTTAGAAGAAAATTTCACATGGCACTTAAAGGTTTTTAAATCTAAACTCTTATATAGATTAGTTGGCCTATTCATTTAATTAATGATCGGACGTTTTTAATAAGTGTCGGAAAACAAATATTGCTTTGACATGATCACACGACTTTGTAAAAAAAAAAAAATCAATAGTTTCTCATTTCCTCATATCATGCATATTTATCTGCGTTCGTGAGCGTGAACTCCAGCATAATGAGGATGCTGCGTGTTGTCCAGCAGGTGAAAGCAGCGCGGCGCGTGTCTCCACTGACCAGCGAACTCAAGCTTCCCCGGGGCTCCGCTCTCTGAGAGCTTTACCCAATAAGAGCGTAGAGACGGCGGGCTGTCAACATTCCTATCGCCCCTCTCTCTCTCTCTCTCCCCCCGTCGCCCACCCCTTCGGTCTGCAGTTCGCACAGTTCATCGCCCCGGTTTATCTCGCGCAGTCTGCTATCAGCGCTCGCAGACTCCAATGGAAAAACGGAGAGGCGCGTGTTTCACAGCCCTGCCTGAACGCAAAACGTGGGGAGAACAAGTGGGAAAGTTGGCACTCTTTCTGATCAAATTGCACCTCACCGAGACTTCATCTGTTCCCAAGAGGAGGTGAAAAAAGAAAAGAAAGCGCTCTCTGAACCTGCCGTCTGGCTTGGATTATTTCTGCTGCGGTTGCCAGATCTCGGGGAATACTTTTATATGGCACACGCTAATTCCCGGGCAGATACATGATATCCGTCCGTGCATCGATCGCACGGAGCGCTGAATCTAAAGCCCAAACTTCAGCAGGTCCCCGCAGACCTAAAGGTCTACACCGGTTTCCGACACCACACAATCGTGTTTTCTTATCACCGCTGGAGGACACGCTCAACAATGTTCGGCTGCGGTGAAGTTCTTGGGTCGCCCCGAATTCTCGTCAGGTCGAGCGCTGCTCCCGGAGGCACAGGATTAAGACATATAATCAGAAACAGCTCAGGCTCATCGTACGGTCCCCGTGCGTCCTCGCGATTGTGTTGCGCGCTCCTGTTCCTTCTTCTCATCCTCACACCGCGCGTGGACTCGTCCTGGTGGTGAGTATAGTCCAGCATCCCCGCGCGCCGCCGCTGGCGCACAACGCGCGCACAAACCGGCTGTTTTTACCTGCTTACTGAAACCGAGCTGTTGTCATTTGTGAGGCTGAACATTTGGAAATGTTTATCATTGGCATGGATGTGTTGTGCATTATTATTTATTCTTCCATATTTGTTCAATGACAAGTAGCCTAAGATGTGTGTGCTCTTGCGACACAAGGATAAGAAGTAATGAGATGTATATTTAAAACATACCTGCCTTTAAATGGTAGTTTTAAAACAATTTCTGTCAGTAATTTTAAGAGGGAGGTATGATGAGGATCGTCGTGCAGTTGATTTGCTTGGCGCACTTAGCAAAAACACAGTTAGCCAAACATAAACCAGCCTTTCTAAAATATGTTTTAAACAAAACTGCTTTATACAAATACAGCCTTGTCTTATGTAAATGTAAAAGTGGTAAACACAATTTTGTCACTCTGTATCCTGACGGAAATTCATGGTTTATTTGTGGTTACCACACAAGAACTATCATTTTAGTTTTGTTTGTTGAAAACTATGGTTAATTTTCTTAAGCGAGCTTCTGTTTAGCATGGTCTGAATAACTTGTTTAACTTTTGTGGTGACTAAAACACTGTTTTTACTTTGAAATCGTTGATGTAGTATAGCCTATATACATATAGTTATATGTGAAAGAAAAGCATATTCTTCTGAGACCCCCAACCTTTTGTTTTTATTTCTTTTGGGGATGTTCAAACCCTAATTATGGGGTTCAGACCCCCCTCAAACTCCTCATAATTTACTCCCTGGTGGTGCGTAGACAGGGCTTGGGAGATGGCAGTCAACCCAAGTCTACTAAAAAGAACACACACGTTACGCTTGGTGCAGGAACGCAGCTTCACCACAACCCTCACCAAAATATTGGCATTTAAAAAGCAATTATTGTAGAAACACACAAAGCATGCACTTCTCCCCCACAAAAATCATTTTAAATGCTCGAGAGAGGGATGGGGTTTTCCCCAGAGCTTGTGCTTATGTATAGTAACAGGCCCTGCACATCATTATATCAGAGTTATGGGTTGGGTTTTCATGGTGTGCTTGAGGTGTCGTGCCAGCCAATAACAGAGGAATAAATTAAATAACTGCAATATGTGTCAGGCAGGCCACCTCCTGCTTAAACACACACACACACACATACACACACACTTAGCTGGTGACTACAGCATCATGAATAAAGCACCAGACACATGCTCGTTGCTCATATAGTTAAGCAGTTAGGTTTTATGTATAATATAATATAGTTATAGTAATATAAAGGTTAATGTAATGGTTTATTATTTATTTATTTATTTGCTGATCATATCAAGTAAAAACTCAAAATCCCTGTAGTTCAGCACTCTGTGTTGAAGATCATATGTTCATTATGCATTTACAGCTGTGTCTGGCATTATGGTCCTTTCTAACACCTAAGAAATCAGTTTAATGTTGAGTTTGATGTGTATACAACTGGAATTAAAGAAGCCAGTGGAAATCAAGTCCTTTGTCACTATCGTGGCGCAATAAGTCAGACTGACATTCCCAATGTGAGGCACTCATCAGAGCCAGAGAGAAAGGGATCTTTTGCTCCCTCGTTTTCTCTCTCTGATCTGCTCATCCATCACTTTAAGCAGACAGAGCAGGAATCCTCTTAAGCTACTGGGCGGCCTGTTAGTGTCTCATACTAGTGAACTTATTTCTCTCTATCTCTCACACACACACACACACACACACACACACACACACACACACACACACACACACACACACACACACACACACACACACACACACACACTTGTAGAATGGTGTATGTGTTTTCATTTGAAAGTGCGTGTCTTGAAGTAAACTTTATATTTGATCTACAGAAGGAGATTTTGCACCATGTGTTTGGCAAAACTCACAAGTGGAATTAGCTTCTTTACAAGAAATTGGTCGCACCTTAAGGGAATTAATCAATCAATCAGTCAGTCTGTCTGTCTGTCTGTCTGTCAGTCTGTCTGTCTGTCTGTCGGTCTGTCTGTCCATTCGTCTGTCTTTTAAAATGAATACAAGTTTCATTATTAAAAACGTAACTAATAAATAGCACATAAAAATAAAGCTGGGCGATATGGCATAAATGCAATCTCAATAATTATATTCCATATTGAACGATAATGATATATATTTCAACATAAGTTGGTAATGCTTCCAGATTTAAAAGAGTAACCCAACAATGACTGAAGCCACACAAATAAGAGCGTCGATTAAATGGCATAACATTTTTCTGCTGATAAGTTTTTGTTGGCTGAAACATCGGTACATCTCTAATATCAATACACTTTTAGATTCCCATTGTTGCACATTTTGCTGTGTGAGTTGCTCTTAGATCGATAAAGATTTTAAAAAGTCCTAAGCTTATAATGACAATTCGATATAATATCGTTTATCAGACCAGCCCTACATAAGAGATACATTTGTCATATAATCAACCCTCCAGAATATCAGACTCCTTGAAACTTTAGCAGCTTGATTTAAAAGTAGTGGAATGTTATGGATCCTCATAATCTTGAGTTTATTTTTCAATGCTGGAGATTATTTTCTATAAGTTTGCTGTTTTCTCTAATTAACAGAAATGGCAAAATGTGCTAGAAGAAAGGACAAATGTGATAAAGAAGAAAGGAAATAAATTTGGTGCATGTTTCTTCTGTTATTTTGTTAATAGAAGCAACAAATTACTACAGTTGTACATTCTTTACCCAGTCAAGCCTAACCACACACACACACACACAGTGTAAATGAGAGCAGATTTTACTGTGTTTTTACAGCATGTGGTTGTGGTTCCGTGGATAATGATTTACTGCTGGTAAAGCCAATCTGCAGAACAACCACTGTATAAGACACATAGTCCCCATGTGTGTACCTTGTATTTATCACATTTTCCCACAATTTAGCAATACAAGTACATTTTTACCTTGTAGGCACATTGTTTTGTGTGAGGAGAAGGAATATTGTTTGAAATATAGCAACACAAGTAAACTTTTACCTTGTGGGGACATTGTTTTGTGTCGGGAGAATGAATATTGTTTGAATTATAGCAATACAAGTAAACTCTTAGCTTGTGGGGACATTGTTTTGTATTGTGAGAATGAATATTGTTTGAAATATAGCAATACAAGTTAACATTTACCTTGTGGGGACTTTGTTTTGTATTGTGAGAATGAATATTGTTTGAAATATAGCAATACAAGTTAACATTTACCTTGTGGGGACATTGTTTTGTTTAGGCAGAATGAATATTGTTTGAAATATAGCAATACAAGTTAACTTTTACCTTGTGGGGACATTGTTTTGTGTCGTGAGAATGAGTATCGTTTGAATTATAGCTACACAAGTTAACTTTTACCTTGTGGGGACATTGCTTTGTGTGAGGAGAATGAATATCGTTTGAAATATAGTAACACAAGTAAACTTTTACCTTGTGGGGACATTGTTTTGTGTGGGGAGAAGGAATATTGTTTGAAATATAGCAACACAAGTAAACTTTTACCTTGTGGGGACATTGTTTTGTGTCGGGAGAATGAATATTGTTTGAATTATAGCAATACAAGTAAACTCTTATCTTGTGGGGACATTTTTTTGTGTCATGAGAATAAATATTGTTTGAATTATAGCAATACAAGTAAACTTTTACCTTGTGGGGACATTGTTTTGTGTGAGGAGAAGGAATATTGTTTGAAATATAGCAACACAAGTAAACTTTTACCTTGTGGGGACATTGTTTTGTGTGGGGAGAATGAATATTGTTTGAATTATAGCAATACACATAAACTTTTATCTTGTGGGTATATTATTTTCTGTGGGTGTAATGAATATTGTTTGAATTGGTAAAAATGCAGATTGATTCATGTGAGAGTTGGGTTTAGGGAAAGGCAATACAGATTGTACATTTTAACAATCATTACATCTATATGAAGTCCCCATAAAGATGTACAAGTTTGTGTGTGTATGTGTGTGTCCAAACACAAACTATCAAAAAAAAAAAAAAAGCACAGAGTCTGATACCTGCCAATAGTTCCTGTACAGGTAAATAAGGCACTGGAGTGATAGGAATACTCACAAACTTACTTACAATAGTTACTAAATCTTGTTGTATGACTTTTGTGTGAAAGCTGTGAACTATCTTGATTTGTTGTGGTTCGGGTTTGTACAAGAAAGATTGATGTCTGATATGCCAGTTTTTGTTGGCATTAAACAAACAGATAATGACTATTATAACCAACACAGGCTCATTCTGAAAACGTAGCCCTATATACGTTGTATATAGCCAGAAGTATGTATATCTGCATATGGCTAAGGGGGGTATGACGCTATTCCCGCTGTTACCAGTTTGTCCAGTTAACTCGTTATGTACGTCTGTGGACTTGAGATGCAGAGAGGAGTTGGTGTTTGAGTCCGGCAAAAAACAGTTCCAGAAAGTGAAGACAAAAAGAAAGACAAAAGCAGAAGCCAAAAAAAAAAATGAAATAAACAAGTAAATAACAGGGTGAGAATGTGGTGAAATCTGAAAACATGGTAAAAATCAGGTGAGGGCTTTTGTTTTTTGGATTGCATTTTAAAACTCTGTTGGGTTTAGGGAAGTGGGTTGGCGCTGGTCAATTGATGCTTTTAAAAACACTAATGGTTGGGTTTATGGAAGGAGGAGGGTGGGCCAGTCGATCAGTCATTCAGTCAGTCAGTCAGTCAAACGGTGGCCTCTGGTGGATTTACGGGCAGGCATGAATGACAGTCCCAAAAGAAATTTGAGATCTCAAAAATTATACACAAGTGTTTTGCGAAATCAAAAACTGCAATACAACGTAGCTCCTGGGACATATTTGGTGCTCTCCAGAAATGTATACAGTAGTACATTTTCAGAATGAGCCTGGGTTGATTACAATAGGAATGCAAAGAGTAAAATAAAGAGAGATAATAAGCTTAATTGTACCAAAACTTGTTTGTCTGCTCTATTGTCTGTTTAGCTGATTGTATTAGATATTGTTCATCCGAAAGGTATTGTCTATCCAAAAATGTAACGTTTACTCACCATCAAGTCATCCAGTTTAGCTGACTTTTTTTCAGTAGAACATTAACAAAGACTTTCATCTAAATCTGTGGTAATTTATGATTCATAAAATTCAATGATTAGATTTTAGACTAAAACAGAATAAAACACATGAACACACATGCAGCCAAAAAATAATTATGACCTGTGGCTCCTGATGGTTCAATGAGGTCTGATGAAATAAAAAGATCAGTGTGTGTATATTATTACTATTATTATTTACAATATTATTACCTTTAATCCACAGCCTTGGGTGAGCAATCAATTTTGAAATCGCAGCAAACAATAATAGCGCTAATCTGTAATATCAGACTATTGCCTAAAAGTTACAATAAAATGCTATAGGGCCAGATCTGTCAATGTTGAACTTATTATGCACATGCCTTCAAATAAATCATAAATAATGGCTGGTTTGTGAATGTCTGTTTATGACACATGTCAGTTTGCCTAACTTCTCTCTGAAATTCTCCAAATAAGTGGTAAGATTCTGGGAATTATCGAACTCAATCATCAGATTTTTTGGCATCAGTATGTGCGTAATCACTGAATGTTTACTGATTCAGCACTTTCTCTACCATTTGGCAAAAAAAAAAAAAAACTGACTGGAGCAATTCAGAAATTAAGCCTGTGTTTTTGTGTGTTTCAGGTATATTGGAGCCCTTGGTGCACGTGTGATCTGTGACAATATTCCTGGGCTGGTGAATAAACAGAGACAGTTGTGTCAGAAATATCCTGACATCATGCAATCGATAGGTGGTGGCGCTAAGGAGTGGATTCGAGAGTGCCAGTATCAGTTTCGTCATCACCGCTGGAATTGCAGTGCCCTGGACAGAGACCATACTGTTTTTGGGAGAGTAATACAGCGCAGTAAGTATTAGAAATGTGTCTGTGGTTTTGTGTTTTGGAGAAGGTCAAGGTCATTATCAATAGTTCACAAAAAAAAAAAAATTCAATTCTGTCATTATTAACCCGGCCTGAAGTTGCTTTAAAGCTGTATAAGTGTTTTTTTTTCTACTGGACATGAATGAGATTTTGGTAATCAAACATTTGCTGGTCTACACTTAGAATAATACTGCAGAAATTAGTCAACTAGTTACCAACATTCTGAAGAGAATCTTCTTGTAGAACACATAAAAATGATAGAGGTTTAGAACAACCTGAGGATGAGTAAATGATTACAGAATTTATTGGGTTTACTATCTAATTAATGATGAAAAAAGTTAAATACACTGCAAAAAGTTTCCTGTAGCTTGTGATTTATGGTTATTTGTGGTATATTTATAATTTAAAAATGTATAATGGGTCCTTGAGTACTGCTTTGCTAACTTTTTGAGCTTTATTGACATTTAAACTTGTCTGGTTTGGTGATGTAAGTTATGGGACAAAAGCTGAATAATGGGCTTTCAGTATTCCTTCAAAACGACATAAAAACACAAAATAATTTGATGTCAACTGGCTACCCTGACGTCAAAACAACATCAAATTGATAAATAATATTTAGGACAAAAAAACACATCGATGTTTGATGTGTTTTTTTGACGCCAATATTAGATGTCAAAACTAGAAGGTAGTTTACATACATCATAATCATACAAAATCCAGTGTAAATGTTTAATTTAAGCATTCAAATGAAAACAACATTTGTTATATTGTAATACTTGTGTTGTTGTTTTGGTGGTCAAAAGGGTATGAATGTTTGGATGTCAAATGAATGTCAAGATTTTCACATCAAATCGATTTGCATTTTTAACATGTTTTTATGTCACTGTCAAATTGATATCATTTTGACATCAAGGTGCCCACTGGGATGCTTTCTGTACTGTTATGCTATTTTAAAGTATACTATTTTATATACAGAATTGTCTTTGAAACTACAAAAATATCAATAACAGTCACTTTGTTAAACTGCAGATTAAAAATTTCAACAGCAAAAGTTGTCAAACATGAGATACAGTATACGAAACGCTCAGTCAACAGATGTTTAGTGTATTTAGTTATTAGAGTGTAAAATATAAATATAAATATTATATTCCGAGAAGTTATGCAATAGAAGTTTTAAAGCATATTACTTATAAAAAAGTTTATTTTAAACTATAAGGTAGTGTTTTAGTCAGCTTTTATAATTATATTGATTCAGTCTTATATATAAAGTACATAAGTACAATAACAGTGATATAATGTTCCACAGCAAAAAGGAGAATGCGCTCCTAAATGTTACCAAAAAATAAAGGTAAATGAAAATCTTCTGGTTCATGCACAATTTAATATCAACAGGTTAGAACTGTATGTTAAACCGAAAAAATTAAAACAGTTTCTCAAATTTTAAATCATTGACACTTCATTAATATTTTGACTTAACTTAATAATTATATAATGGAGTTATGACAAAATTATTGGGCTGTGTCCTAGGCTGCTGATAAAACATGGACCTCCATTCTGGTTTTGTATGACCAAACTGATTGCTTTGAAATGTATAGTACTCAGAATGCTGTATAGCTGTTACTGGGAGAGTACAGTGAGAAGTAATTAAAGTGAAGTAGGTTGTAGTAATGTTGTTATATATAAAGGAGTGTATGAGGTTACTTAACGCATAATGCCATGAATTCCATCATTTTGGTTGCCGTACCTGATGAAGAATGTCAGTATTTCACGTCAATATGATGTTGGATTTTGTTGGATCAATATGACTTGATATTGGATTTTGGCCAATTTCCAACACAACCTAATATCAACCAAATATCAACGTCATTTGATGTTGTTATTTTGACGTTGTTATTTTGACGTCATCCTAAGATGCTGACTAGACATTGAACTTTGATCACCTGATTGTCATGACCTAAATCTAACCTAATATTAACATCTTATGACGTTGTGTGCCTGCTGGCATTGTATGACCACCTTCCCTGCATTTTTCAAAACTGATTATTGTTTTGCCCAATCCTGACCCTCCTGATAGTAAAGACAATAGTGCTCTGTTTCCACCTGGTATTAGAATGCGTTTTCAGTGACATGATCACAACCTATCAAATGCATCATTTGTGACTATTTGTGTTCAAGAGCCTTCCTTCTTATTTTGGCATCCCTTAGTGGGAATGTTCAAAATGACACACGAGTATTATTAAATGAGCAAACACCTATTACACAGCTTACTCAAAAACAGGAAAGCAAGAAAATGAAAAGGATGAGGGCAATAATTTATCCAATCTGTATTCATCTACCTCTGAATGATATTTTATACCGCATTTTAGACACCATTTACACCTGGATTTAGTAATTGTAACTTTTTAAATGTCTTTGTCAGTTTTTAATTTATGTAACTACTATATGAAAGTTTTCATCTCTTTGTAAATGAATTAATGAACCAAATTAGATATCACTAATCTCATACTTGTGTAAATGTGATTACAAAATAAACATAAAATATTTAGAATATTTCAAGTTTACCATGTTATTAACAAGTTTTGGATCACAAACGTTTCATATAATTGTAAAGCTGTAAAAAATATCAACGATGTGCTTATTTTTCCATTTAAATTTTGCTATTATTAAGTATTTGACATATTGCATATGTTCAATATTCAAATTTTGCCATCTTTCAGTTAAATATATTGGCATTGAATATTTGTTGAGAGGGATGTATGCATTTGTATGCATTTGTTCATAGTAATATTATAAAATATTTTTTGTTACTTGAATTTTTTTATGAAACCATCAAAAATAAATAAATAAATAAATAAATGCAGCCCTGTTTAGCTTAGACTTTATGATCTCTCTCTGCATTCACTGTCAACATATACTCATCTCATATGATAAATATGGCTTACCACAGTAAATCATTATGTATGAAAATAGTATAATGACATTTTAAGCAGATATTTTCTTCAATGTGTCCAGTGCTGTTTATCATCGCGTGATATTAATGAAAACGACCCATAACTCAAAGGAAAATCCAGCCACGTTCACACAAATCCCTGGCCAGGTGTAATAAACAGACAAAAGCCCACAGGATCGCTTAATTCAGCCTGAACCTGAAGTTTACTCAAGAAATCGGCACTGTAAATGTGCTTTCTGTTTGGCTTTCATACAACGTTCCGAAGATCCCTGTGCGAAAATATCACCCCTCCAGAATCCTCTATGCCTCTTTACCACATAAACAGGCATAGTGGATGTAAATGTTTGGAGAGATGATTCTGGCAGCCCGACAGACTTTTGCAGCACTGTGTGTATTCAGTTTATGAAATGGAATTAGAATCGGAGCATTTGCCAAGCGAAGATTCTCCTGTAAACAGCAACTGCACTATTAAATAAAAATCTATTTTTCTTCAGAGAATATCTTGCTGCATGAATGATGGAGCGATTCAGACACAGATATCCTCCAGATGTCATTAAACTACATTGAAACACATTTGAGCTGCAACAGGAAACTCAAATCGATTTGAGTGCAGCATGAGAAGGACAACTTTACATGAGGATAAGGGCAGGGGGTCCTAAAATAAAATAAAAAATAAATAAACATCAAGTGAACTACTTTAGATGCTTAGTGGAAGTTCTTCATGCACATCAGCATTTTAATAAGTTGCACTTAAATGTTCTTTAAAAATAACAATTTTCATTTATTTTGATAGTATGTTCAACCTAAAAAACTAAATAATCTAGGCTTATAATATATGTTTTTCAATGTGGCACAATTACTGTAACTACTAATAATAAATATTAGTAACATTAATTTAATGTTATAATTGGGACACACACTCACCGGCCACTTTATTAGGTACACCTTACTACTGGTTTGGACGCACTTTTGCCTTCAGTACTGCCTTAACCCTTCATGGCTTAGAATTAACAAAGTCCTGGAAATATTTCTCAGAGATTTTGGTCCCTATTGACATGATAGCGTCACACATTTGCTGCAGATTTGTATTCTGCAAATCCATAATGCAAATATCCAATTCCTCCACATCCCAAAGGTGCTCTATTGGATTGAGATCTACTGACTGTGACCATTGGAATACTGTGAACTCATTGTCATATTCAAGAAACCAGTCTGAGATGATTTGTGCTTTATAACATGACACATTATCCTGCTTGAAGTAGCCATCAGAAGATGGGTACACTGTGGTCATAAAAGGACGGACATGGTCAGCAACAATACTCGGGTAGGCTGTGGCATTGACACAACGCTCAATTGGTACTAATAGGCCCAAAGTGTGGCAAAAAATATCCCCTACACCATTACACCACCACCAGCAGCCTGAATCGTTGATACAAGGCAGGACAAATCCATGCTTTCATGTTGTTGATGCCAAATTCTGACTCTACCATCCGAATGTCACAGCAGAAATCGAGACTCATCAGACCAGGCAACATTATTCCAATCTTCTTTTGTCCAATTTTAGTGAGTCTTTGGGAATTGTAGCCTTTGTTTACTGTTCTTAGCTGAAATGAGTGGCATCAGGTGTGGTTTTCTGCTGCTGTAGCCCATCCACTTCAAGGTTCGACATTTTGGGCATTAAGAGATGCTTTTCTGCATACATTGGTTGTAACGACTGGTTATTTGAGTTACTGTTGCCTTTCTATCAGCTAGAACCAGTCTGGCCATTCTCCTCTGACTTTTGGCATCAACAAGGCATTTGCGCCAACAGAACTGCCGCACACTGGATATTTTCTCTTTTTCAGACCATTCTCTGTAAACCTTAGAGATGTTTGTGTGTGAAAATCCGAGTAGATCAGCAGTTTCTTAAATACTCAGACCAGCTTCTCTGGCACCAGCATCCATGCCCCATTCAAAGTCACTTAAATCACCTTTCCTCCCCATTCTGATGCTTGGTTTGAACTGCAGCAGATCGTCTTGATCATGTTTACTTGCCTAAATGCATTGAGTTGCTGCCATGTGATTGGCTAATTAGAAAATTGCATAAACGAGTAGTTGGACAGGTGTACCTAATAAAGTGACTAGTGAGTGTACTTTAATGTATACTTTCATAGTCATTCAAATGTTCAGAGGCAGTATAAGATATTTAATGTTTTTGTAAAAAAGGCAATAATTTAATGAAAAAATTCACTAACGAAAATATTGAATTGTGAAATATTATTACAATATTAAAGAACATTTCTTTTTGAAATAGCAATTTTAAAATGTTATTTGGTGCCACATAATCCTTTAGAAGTCATGAGAATGTATATCACGTGACATGTAAACAATGTAAATGTCTTTGATGAATTTATTGTTAAAACCATAAAACTAAGAATATCTTAAAATAAATGAATTCATAAATATAGAAAACCAAAATATTATTCTTATTAATAAAAATCTCAAATTAACTTCTGAATGGCAGTGTTAAAACGTGATTACAAAATGTGTAATAAATAAATTATGGATAACATGTATTTTTTACTTAAACCTGTATTGAGAATGTTGAAAGTCTTTCACATTAGACAAAAATAATACACATTTTTTTAATCACACACTTTTAGTAGAATCACAAAACTGTAAAAAAAAAAAAAACATACATTCCTTGTAACTCTCATCATTTACACTTGGGTATTTTTCTTACATTCAGCAGCCTAAATAAAGGAATCAGCATGAGTGACATTAGTCCAAACATGCAGAACGCTTAGAAATAGTAGGTTAAGGGTAGAAAATATCTGTGGCAGTTCACTATCAGACGGCTAGCCTTCAAACAATTTATCCAAGCAGAGAATGGGCCACCCTGGAGGGATTAGGCCTGTACTAATATTTAAACCAAACACTCAGGGTCCAGTCTTACCCCTATAGCTGGGAAAAAATGTGAAGTTCTGTTGTGCGATTATATAAGATCCGAGGGTAAATTAAGCTAATTAAGAATCGAAATGTGTTTAATGTGGCTTCATGATTGTTGTTTTTTCAGGTAGTCGTGAGGCAGCGTTCGTATACGCGATCTCCTCGGCTGGTGTGGTTTTCGCTATTACCCGCGCTTGCAGTCAAGGGGAGTTGAAGGCGTGCAACTGTGACCCACAGAAACGTGGACGAGCCAGTGACGAACGAGGAGAGTTTGACTGGGGAGGCTGTAGTGACAACATCAACTATGGGATAAAGTTCGCCAAAGCCTTCATAGATGCCAAAGAGCGAACTGTGAAAGACGCACGAGCGCTCATGAACCTTCATAACAACCGCTGTGGAAGAATGGTGAGAACGAAGGTTATATGACATATTAAAGTTGATTTAGGCCATGTCCACAAATAAATGAGTATTTTTATAAATGGTGTTTTCCTCACTTTTGTTTTTTTAAAAAAATCTCTGTCCACATGAAAATGCCAAAACGCACTGGGATGCGTGTTGAAGGCACACCCGACCAACAGGCGGCCGTAATGACACTTTTATACTGAAATGCGGAAATAAGTATTTGTATGAGTAAATTCTATAAAATCAAAGCAAACATGAGTACAGAGGCAGATTACTCCCTGTGGGCAAATGGCACAGAATATGTGATGCGTTTGCCGAGAATGTGCAGAATTTTTCCTCTTTTGCGTCTTTCACGTTTGGTGTGAACTCAGCCGTGTTGGCCGTTCAGAAAAGAGAAAACAGCATGCCTCCTGATGTCATGAGGTGAAAATTCTGGTTGTAGTGTTCATACGACGACACTGTACCCGGAGTTTTTGAAAATCTTTACACTGGTCGGAGTTTTTTTCCAGTTTCAGTCACCCGACACTGGGTATTCGTGTAGATAAACAGCGAAATCCTGTAGAAAAAAAATGCGGTTTTAAAATTACCCATTTTCATGTAGACATGGCCTTAAATAATGCTGAAGTATACAGTTGAAGTCAGCATTATTAACCCTCTAAATTATTAGCCCGCCTGTTTATTTTTTCCCCAATTTTTGTTTAACGGAGAGAAGAAAATTTCAACACATTTCTAAGCATAATAGTTTTAATAACCCATCTCTAATAACTGATTTGTTTTATCTTTGCCATGATGACAGTAAATAATATTTGACTAGATATTTTTCAAGACACTTCTGTACAGCTTAAATCGACATTTAAAGGCTTAACTAGGTTAATTAGGTTAACTTGGCAGGTTAGGATAATAAGGCAAGTTATTCTATAATGAGGGTTTGTTCTGTAGATTATTGAAAAAAATAGCCTAAAGGGGCTAATAATTTTGACCTTAAATTGGTTTTAAAAAAATTAAAAACTGCTTTTACTCTAGCCGAAATAAAACAAATAAGACTTTCTCAAGAAGAAAAAAATATGATTGGACATACTGTGAAAATGTACTTGCTCTTTTAAACATTATTTGGGAAATATTTAAACAAGAAAAAAAAAAAAAGGGGGGGGGGGGGGGCTAATAAGTCTGACGCCAACTGTACATATTAAGATGAAATAGTGTTAATTCTGATGCTGTGCTCATAAAATACTTTAATAATTTATAGTAAGTACTGGAATGTTTTTGAACTACATGGTAGTGAAGTACTCAAATTAATGTGCTGTGTATATATAGTTTAGACCTAGACCTTATTTACACACGACACACGACACTGCTTCACTGATCAAACAATAGTAACTCCACTACAAATATCTGATCATTTCCTTCTGTCTCTCAACATCCACATTACTCCTGAGCCGCCACACACTCCAACACTGGTTACCTTTCGCAGAAACCTACGATCTCTCTCACCCAATAGACTATCCACCATTGTTTCAGACTCTCTTCCTCCATCTCGCAAACTCGCTGCACTTGATTCGAACAGTGCCACTAATACACTCTGCTCCACACTAGCATCATGTCTAGACCGATTATGTCCTCTTGCATCCAGGCCAGCCCGTGCCAGTCCTCCTGCACCCTGGCTCTCGGATGCTCTCCGTGAGCATCGCTCAAAACTTCGGGCTGCAGAGAGAATTTGGCGGAAAACTAAAAATCCTGCACACCTCTTAACATACCAAACTCTTCTGTCCTCTTTCTCAGCTGAGGTTACTTCTGCAAAGCAGACGTATTACCGTCTGAAAATCAACAATGCCACTAATCCTCGCCTACTTTTTAAAACATTTTCCTCCCTCCTCTATCCTCCTCCTCCACCCGCATCCTCCACACTTACTACTGATGACTTTGCTACATTCTTCTGCACCAAAACTGCAAAAATCAGTGCTCAATTTGCTGCACCTACAACAAACACGCAAGATACAACACCAACACCACACACACTCACCTCCTTTTCTCAGCTCTCTGAGTCTGAGGTGTCCAAACTTGTGCTATCTAGCCATGCAACCACCTGTCCACTCGATCCCATTCCCTCTCATCTCTTGCAAGCCATCTCTCCTGCAGTCATACCAACACTGACTCACATAATTAACACATCTCTTGACTCTGGTTTATTCCCCACTACATTTAAGCAGGCTAGGGTAACTCCACTGCTAAAGAAACCCAACCTGGACCATACGCTACTTGAAAACTACAGACCAGTATCCCTGCTTCCATTCATGGCCAAGATTCTGGAGAAAGTAGTGTTCAATCAAGTCCTGGACTTTCTTACTCAAAACAATCTCATGGACAACAAGCAATCCGGCTTTAAGAAAGGCCACTCAACTGAGACTGCCCTGCTCTCGGTCGTGGAGGATCTCAGACTGGCTAAAGCAGACTCTAAATCATCAGTCCTCATCTTGCTGGACTTGTCAGCTGCTTTTGACACTGTCAACCACCAGATCCTGCTATCTACGCTTGAGTCACTGGGCGTTGCGGGCACTGTTATACAATGGTTTAGATCTTACCTCTCTGACAGGTCATTCAGGGTGTCTTGGAGGGGAGAGGTGTCCAACCTACAGCATCTAAACACTGGGGTACCTCAAGGCTCTGTTCTTGGGCCACTTCTCTTCTCCATCTACACATCATCTCTAGGACCAGTCATCCAGAGACATGGATTCTCCTACCACTGCTATGCTGATGACACCCAGCTATACCTCTCTTTTCATCCTGATGATCCCTCGGTTCCAGCTCGTATCTCAGCCTGCCTGTTGGATATTTCACACTGGATGAAAGATCATCATCTTCAGCTGAACCTCGCAAAAACGGAAATGCTTGTAGTTTCTGCCAACCCGACTCTACACCATAACTTTTCAATCCAGATGGATGGGGCAACCATTACTGCATCCAAAATGGTGAAAAGCCTTGGAGTAACGATTGATGACCAACTAAACTTCTCTGACCACATTTCTAGAACTGCTCGATCGTGCAGATTCGCACTCTATAACATCAGAAAGATCCGACCCTTCTTATCTGAACATGCAGCTCAACTCCTTGTTCAAGCTCTTGTTCTCTCCAAACTGGATTACTGCAACTCTCTACTAGCTGGGCTTCCAGCTAACTCTATCAAGCCTCTTCAACTGCTCCAGAATGCAGCAGCACGAGTTGTCTTCAATGAACCTAAACGAGCACATGTCACTCCACTGCTAGTCCGTTTGCACTGGCTGCCAGTTGCTGCTCGCATCAAATTCAAAACTCTGATGTTTGCCTACAAAGTGACTTCTGGCCTAGCACCTTCTTATCTGCACTCACTTCTGCAGATCTATGTGCCCTCCAGAAACTTGCGTTCTGTGAATGAACGTCGCCTCGTGGTTCCATCCCAAAGAGGGAAAAAATCACTTTCGCGAACGCTCACGCTCAATCTGCCCAGTTGGTGGAATGAACTCCCTAACTGCATCAGAACAGCAGAGTCACTCGCTATTTTCAAGAAACGACTAAAAACTCAACTATTTAGTCTCCACTTCACTTCCTAAGCTGCAATTGCCTCTTTGAATATCACACTAATTGTAAAAAAAAAAAAAAAAAAAAAAAAAAAACTACTAACACTTCCCTTCTTAGACTTTACAGACCTGAAACTTGCCTTTAGTACTTATTCATTGTTGCTCTTGGTTGTGTAAATTGCTTCCTTGTCCTCATTTGTAAGTCGCTTTGGATAAAAGCGTCTGCTAAATGACTAAATGTAAATGTAAATGTAAATGTACTGTAGTAGGCTAAAGTATACTATGGTAATTACCATTAATTCATGATAGTTAATAATGATGGTTAATCCGAGAATTAACCGGCAACTTATCCAGCACGCTTTTACACAGTGGATGCCCTTCCAGCCACAACCCATCTCTAAGAAACATTCACACACACTCATACATTAGCCTACCCAATTTACCTGTACCGCATGTCTTTGGACTGTAATGGAAACCAGAGCACCCGGAGGAAAAATATGCAAACTCTACACAGAAAACACCAACTGACCCAGCCCTGGCTCAAACCAGCAACCTTCTTGCTGTGAGGCAACAGCACTACCTACTGCGCCACTGCATTGCCCTGAGTTTATGTTGCTTCGATTAATTTTATGCAGCTAAGCCACGCTTGCCAAGTAGCTTTTAGCTTAGCGTTTTTAGGTAGCTTATAGCATTTAAATGTTGATTTCACATAGACAGTATAGTGAACAGTATGCACACAACCATTGTTCATTTGTCTAATGTTGAAAATGCGTAATGTTTCATCTTGTCACTTTCAGTTTGAATTTTCCGTGGGAATTTCTATATTTTCAATTAAAAATGACAAAAATTTATAGCAAACCGTTGGGTAAAACTTTAATTTAAGCAACAATTCACATTTAAAACTCGCTTATTACCTGCCTATTTTTTTTCTATAAATATTAGCTGTTTATTTGCACATAAGTAAATCAATTTATAAAATGTCATTTTATTTTATATCCCTAATCCTAACCAATACCTAAACCCAACTACTACTGTACTAACAATCAATAAGCAGCTAGTCAGTAGTCTATTGAGCTACTGTAAAAAGTCTCAGTTAATGGTTCTTAATGGTTTATTAAGAGCCTGAATTGTACATGAAAAAAAAGTGTGGCCAACAGTTAAATGCTTTGCTTTCTTCAATTTTACTCCACATCCTTTAAATTAACTGTGGCTAGTGAGCCCTGCTGCTCAATGGCCTTCTCAATCATTTATCAGATTGATAGGCAGATCAGCCTGTCGTTTTGTCATCCTAAAATCAGAGCTGCATATTGGAGTGTGGCACAGCAGTGCACTCAATTTACTTTTTAGAGGGAATAATAAAACATATAAAAAATTATTTTAAAAGTAGAAGTTGAACTTAAACCTCACTTAAGTCTCCCAAAGAATGTAGACGCTTACAACTAAACAACATTATTTTGGCATATAACTGCTGACATACCACCCATAAATCTAACACTAACATTGTTCTATGATATTCCATTCCTGTAAAAATCCTGTTTACATTCTGCGGCCATTTTTGGCCACATGGAATCTGTTCATATAATTACCACTAGGCCTGTTTTGTTCTGTTTCCCTGTTTTACAGGCTGTAAAGCGCTTTATGAAACTGGAGTGTAAATGTCATGGAGTCAGTGGCTCGTGCACCCTCAGAACCTGCTGGTTGGCAATGTCAGATTTACGTAAAACAGGAGATTACCTTCGCAAGAAGTACAACGGAGCCATCGAGGTCACCATGAACCAAGACGGGACAGGATTTACAGTAGCCAATAAAGACTTTAGAAAAGCCACAAAAAATGACCTGGTGTATTTCGAAAACTCACCTGATTACTGCCTCATGGATAAAACTGCAGGTAAGGAGGAGTAAATACTCATAAACTTTCACATACTCCTTTCAAATACTCTGTGTTAAAAGCTCTCCAAAAGCTAAGGAGCTGCCTCATTGCCTTATTAAACAGGTAGCATGAATTAGGGGTAATAGTTGAGTAAATAGCACATTTATTTATTAAATATTGAATTTATTTATTGTGTTCATTGGGTTAATGTAATGCTACACACAGTATAAATTTAAAGAACAATTCTTTTTTTTATTCATTTCTTATTAAGCTACAAAACAACAAAATAAATCACACTTAGGTTTTTAATAATGCAATTAACACCAGCTAATACTGTGACTCATGCTGTAATCAAGAATTGTAGTATATACTGGATACTTGAAATATAATATTACATTAACATTATATTATAGTGGATGGTGGTAACAACCAAAGAAATCCATATATTCAAAGAAACAAACTAATTAGTTTACAAATTAAGTTATGTGCAATTAAATGAAATGACTCAAGGAAAAAGTATTAAACACTTGAAGAAAGGGAGGCATAGAAAGGCAGTGAAAGCCTAGACAGCAGCTGAAATCTCCTGAAATCTTGAGGGTTATTCAGCAACCCTCTGCTCTTTCTCAGTGTAAATGAATAATAGCTGCTTCAGTCCAACATCTACATTATCAGGATGATGAAGATGAAAACAGGGTGGACATTTCAGCAAGACAATGATCTAAAACACAGCGAGGGAAAATCTTAAATGCTTTCAGAGAAAGAAAATCTAGCTGTTAAATGGCCCAGCCAATCGCCTGACTTGAATTTAATAGAGAATACAAAATAAAGATCAGATTAGATAGACAAGACGCACGGAACCATCAAGTCATTTACACTCTGTTAAAGTCTGTGACAGGCTCACACCTGAGCATTGCATGTGACTTGATTCTCCATATGAGAGGCATCTTAAGCTGTCATCACAAAAAAAATAAAAATAAATTTTATATATATATATATATATATATATATATATATATATATATATATATATATATATATATATATATATATAAATTTTTTTTATATAAAATATTAAATACATTTTCGTAGTTCAGTGCTTTCTTCTTGTGTCATTTGATTGTTATTTATTTATTTATTGCATTCATTAATTTAATGTAATGCTATGCACAGTATAAATTAAAAGTACAATTATTCTTTTTTATTTATTTGTTATTAAGCAACAAAACAACAAAATATATCACAATTAGGTTTGGCTGACTTTTGCTACACAATATTTGCCTGAATATGAAACTGTTTATTTTAAATTAATTGTATTTTATTACTCTGGCTTAAAAGGTTTAGAACAAACCAAACTCAGATGTTTGAATACTTTGAATAATGTGTTGATAATGACTCGTTTAGTAATAATGCAATTAACACTAACCAATACTGTGACTCATGCAATAGTAATGATGTTAACAGTTAGCTTTGCTGCTGACTCACTCAGTGTTAACAAAGTTAACGTCAATGTTGGATTTTGTGTAGATTTCTCAGAATGAAGAGCTTTTACGAGACTCAGTGCTCAATCTTCCTGATGACGAAATGCATGATTAGTTCCTTGAAAGATCCTGTTTATAAAAGGCTTTAAAGTGTTTAATTTATCAGGACTAATAGACTGGCTCCTGAGTCACCTGTTACAGTCCTCAGAGGATTCTTACTTTTAAGATTTTTAGATGAAGAGGAAGACAGGAGTCAGTAACTGAGGTAAATTAACTCTCACACCTGCCCTGCCCTGAACTAAACCACAAACCTTAAGGGTAAAAAGGGCAATAGAGGCTTTGACGGGGTCAAAAAAGGTGGGATGGGATTCCGTTAATCCTTGATGCTCTCACACACCTCTGTATGTGTCTGAAATTTAAGCACAAATTGTGCAATATATTTTTTTTTAAATATTCCTCTTAAACATTTTAATTTAATTTAATTTTAGCATTTATTTATTATTTATGAGAAATTTTTATTAATTTTTTTGCATGATGAGAGTCTTAAATATTTGTAGGCACAACCATACAATCTGCTGTATTCAGTTCAATTATTTTAAAGCCAAGAACACATTCTGTGTGACAGCCCCCTAAGAAACCAGGTTTACTGGACTCAAATGTAGTTAAAGTGCATAAATTTATTAATTTTACTTAATATTAGCCCATGTTTGGCATAATCTGTTTGAGGTAAGGTGTTGTTGAGATATGTTTAAATTAAAGTTTCCAATAGGATGCAAAAATCAGTTATAAATGACATTGTAGACAACAAAGTGGCATCTCAGATGATTTGGAATGTCCTGAGCAGAGAGAATAGAATGTTTAATGCATTTTTTCATCAATGGGAGGTTTGAGCAACAGGAGCACAGAAACTGTTAACAGCTTTCAAGTAAGACAACATTATCAAAGAGAACAGTATGCTACTCTCAAAAAATAAAGTTTGTTCCAACTACTTATTTAAAATGAGGTGAAACAGCACAATTCTTGAGGGTTTTTTTGAGACAACATGATTGTTTTTAAACTTAAATTTGTAAAAACAAATAAGATAACCTATTTTTTTTAATGTTGCCCCAACACAAAATGATTGTGTGGAACCCAGCATTTTTTACAGTGTACTACTCTCTCATAAATTTAGGTACCAAAGCTGTGACTGGGCCAGTACCAGTACTTGTTTGTAAATAAAGGGTCTATATTCAATCAAAAAAAGATTATGCTGCTCATTCAGACTACTCATTTAAAACAAACTAAAAAAGAACACAATTGATGCAGTTTTTCTGGGAAAGCTTAATTGTTTTATGGCCAATCCACTTAAGTGCGTTATAACTGATTTGCGTTCGGACAACATAAATTAATTTTGTGGAACACTGCATTTTGGTACCCTTAACGTACACATTAGTAACAAAAAGTACAATTACAAATGAATTTTTGTACTCTTATATCTAAGAGTATAGATGAAATTACTCAATGGAGGAATAGTGTTGATTTTTTTACAGCAAAAAACATGCTGCTTTGGAAGCTATTGCTTGTTTACATAATTTTTATTTTATTTATGTTTACATAATTTTAAACAGTGATTGGTTGGGAAACAACATGTAATTTGACAACACAACAAGATTTATTGATTCATAATCTGAAACAGAGTCTATTGTTACAAACAAAAGTATTGTTTAATCTGAACTAGGACTGATTAGTTGACTAAGATAATATATTCCTCCTGTAAATGTATCTTATTATGCTTGCACTCTTGCAGAGTATTGGTCTTAGTCTGTGAAGAATGAATGATAACGGTCCCACTTTATATTAAGTGTCCTTAACTACTATGTACTTACATCAAAAAAATAAATACAATGTACTTACTGTGTTTATAATGTATTTAAGAACACTTGTGGTGCTATTGAGTTGGGATAGAGGTTGGGCAATGGACAAGTTTGGTGGCATGGGTAGGTTTAAGGGTGGGTTAAGTATTAGGGATGGTCAACAGTGTATTTACAAATGTAATTACAAAAGTTAATTACAGATGTAATTACATACATGTATTTAATCAAGCATAAGTACACAGTAAATACATGTATTTACACAATAAGTACATTGTAACAAACTATTAATTCCTGTGTAAGTACATATTAGTTAAGGCCACTTAATATAAAGTGGGACCATGATAACTATAAAGATATATATCATAACTAAATTAGTGTTTACAACAACATATTGCTGTTGATTGTAAGTTTGCTGCCATACTGCCATTTTGTCATCAGCACTTGAAATTCTCAAGCAGGATGGATATTGAATGGCTGTCAATAATTTTATTATTCATTCACTTATTATATATTCTGGAAACAAATCCAACACAATCTCATGGCTATTCGTAGCTTTTTGATTTGCTTATCCCCCAATGACGGTTAGGTTGGGTGCCACGCCTCCTTTTTAAAAATTTTATAGGCTTTCATTTTTTTGAATGTTCATTTTCAAAGTACATTTTCATATGACTGAACTCGTACAAATTCATACAACTTAGCTACTGAACTGACAAAAAGTAAAATAGTTATGTTTCTTCTTGAGATCAGATTAAACAAATCATAGTGAAATTATTCCAGCGTTATCTTTGTGTTTTTTTATTAAAATAATTGTGGTGCAGACTCTAATTTGTGAAATTTGTAATGATTTTTGACATCATGAATTCTTTGGCATCAACAGTTATGGTCTGTGGTGTGAACTGGCCTGCAGCTCATGCGTCAGTCTGTGATGGCTTGAGTGTGTGTTTGGGTCAGACAGACAGCTCACAGCTCAGTGATTTCAGAGGGTCAATGCGCTTACCCCCTAACCAGCACCAGCAGCACCACCACCCCACTGGAATTTGCACCCCAAGGATACAACAGGCTCATTTTTCAAATCCTATTCTTTCAAAGCTGCCAGCACAACCATCACTCTCTGGTTCTCATGGCCGCAGGGCAGGCGGAGATTTTTCTTAACAGATAGACCATTACTGTCCACTGTGTTTAACCTTGCGAAACAACAACATACAGACAGACTCCAAAACACCAAGCTGATTATTTATGGTTGTCTTACTTTCTTTGTTACTTTTGTTTTCAAGTCAGTTTTGAAACAAATAATTTTAAAATAATTATATCCATATATACAAAGAAAACAAAATGAATTAGTTTACAAATGAAGTTATGTGTAATAAAATGAAATGACACAGGGAAAAAAAAGCAATGAACACATGAGGAAGGGAAGGTATAGAAAGCCAGTGAAAGCCCAGGCAGCTGAAATCTCTCAGGAGTTATTTAACAACTCTCTGCCCTTCCTTATTGTAAATGAATATTAGCTGCTTCAGTCTAACATCTACATTATCAGGATGATGAAGATGAAACCAGGGTGGACATTTCAGAAACACAATGATCCTAAACACAGCCTCTCATATGGTTTCAGAGAAAGAAAATCAAGCCGTAGAAGGGCCCAGCCAATCACCTGACTTGAATGTAATAGTAAATGCAAAATAAAAATCAGATTTGATAGAAGAGACCCTTAAAGCCATCAAGACTTTTTGCATTCTGTTGAAGTCTGAGAAAAAATCATACCTGAGCAATGCAGGTGACTTCATTCTACACGTGAGAAACGTCTTTAAGCTGCCATCACCAAAAAGCCTTTTATATGAAGAATGAAATAAATTTCAGTAGTTCAGAGCTTTCTCCTTGTGTCATTTTATTGTTATTACGCATAACTAATTTGACAGATTTTTGGGTTTTGTTTCATTTTTATGTTTGTGTTGTTTGGATATCTGGTGGAAATTCCACGCCAACAGCTCCTTTAGAGCTGTTATTATTATTAATATCATATAGCTGTTAATATTATTCCCGGAAAAAAAAAAACATTACATGTTCAATGTTTATTTACCCTACTCTTAGTAGTGCTGACTAAAGCTTGAATTGAAGCAAAATTGATGCAAAATTTAATAATGAGATTTATTAAAACGTTTATACTAAACATTGATGTAATGGAATAAAATATACAATCAATGTTATCTACCACTGCCAGGGTATTTAGTAATGACAATTAAGTGATCATTTTGTCAATGGTTTTCAGTTCCTGTCTTTGCGACCTACCATTTTACGAGCTGTATGACAGCTTTATGCTTGAACTGTGTGCTGATTGACAGGGCTGCTTCCACCTGAACACAGACCCTCACAGTACAGCATAATATAATGTTATCTACTGTAGGTAAATAAATAATATTTACTTTATGTAAAGAAATACAATTTAAGTTTAAAACAAAACTTACAATGTTTATTTTACTAGCTCACATTGTTATTCGTATAGTGAATAATAAATCTGTTGTATTTAATCTACTGAAAAAATGAGTTTGTTTCGGTAATCTTTAATGAAAATCTGGACCATGTGTTTCCGCCTTGGTTGAGTGGCAGTCCTTCTGTTGATGTCAACCTGTCTGTTATGCGTGTTGCAATGTTCCATTTCAGTTGGAAGGGCATTAATATACTAAAATAAAAGTTCACACACACTTTATGTTCATATTTTGCACAATAATTTGTCACTTGAATTAAACATTCAAACTTCAAACAATACCTTCAAACTTTTTAAACAAACTATCACAACAGTGCAACTTTAATGACCTCATCTGTCAGCATGATGCCAGTGAAAGACAGAGATTGTATTAGATTGTTATTGTATTAAATTGTATTGTGTTTATTTTGTTATTTAGTGGAGGCAGTGTGTTTTGGAGTGTTGCTTGATGTAGTTCACTTAAAGAGCCCCTATTATGCATCAAAAAAGATCATATTTTGCTTTTAGGGGTCTCCAACAACAGGCTGAAATGCATGCAAGGTCAAAAACTGCTTTTTATTGCCTTTTAATATGCATTTTTTTTTACCTAATTGTCCCAATGATTTCCATATGATTTGTTCAGCAATTCATTTGTTCCCGAACTCCTCCTTAGCATGATGCTAATCTGAAAAGAGTGTAATTGGTTTGATAATCCAGTCTGTTGTGATTGGCGTTGCACGTTTACTGCAAGACAAAAAGAGTCATCCATCACGGATTATAAACAATTTTAAAGTAGTCAGAGTGCAGAGTATATGTGTGAGCTCAATGCTGGAGTGCATTAAAGCAATGTAGTTAAACACCAGCGTATTGCTCTATTCTTAACCATGACATTGCAATGCATTGAAAGGGCATTTTCAAAGACCCATATTAGCGCCTCTTAAACAGCCACCAGTGTCATTAATAGCAAATGGTTCTAAATTTTACATATAGTATTTTGTTTAAAGAAATGATGGCAATAAAGAATCTTTACTTTTATTTCTGTATTTATTCATGAGTATTTAACCTGTAATCACTTCTGTTCTGTGCTGTCTAGGTTCATTGGGCACTGCTGGTCGGGTCTGTAACAAGACATCCCGAGGGACAGACGGCTGTGAAGTTATGTGTTGTGGGCGGGGCTACGACACCACACGCTCAAAACGCATCACCAAGTGCGAATGCAAGTTTAAGTGGTGTTGCACTGTAGAGTGCAAAGACTGCGAGGAGGCTGTCGACATTCACACCTGCAAAGCTCCGAAACGTGCGGAATGGCTGGACCAGACCTGAGATACGCCCACTTCCTGTCGATCCTCAGGATTTTGTCCATGGCATTCTGGGATATGAAGTCCATCCCTTGCGAGTTTTCCACCCCGCTCCCCCCCAAAAAAATCCTTCTTTTTTGTTGCATGGCTTTATTTGAACTTATTTTGTGAAAGCACTACAACTGAAATCTATGAGCGCCTTGCACACTTGGCCTGATATGCCAGATTTATTTTTCTCTCTTTCTTTTTGTTTTAAATTAGTCAAAGGACGGTAAAAGTTGGGGATTCACAAAAAAAACAACAACTGTGCTGTAAAATGTTGGTTTATTTTTTGTTGTTTCGTTTTGACGTAAGAATTTTGTTTTGTGAGTGTTGTTTTGTGACAAAGGGTGTGCTGCTTTTAAATAATATTTTAAACTGACTCTGAGCCTATCAGATATTATCATGGCTAATAGCTGAATATTTACATCACATGTTATTGAAAACACAAATCGTGTACTTAACATACATCACGTGCTCATACTGGACAGTATTTTACTCGGACTATTGGTACCGAATATAAAGAACGAATGAAAGAGGCTGGTCAGGGGGACTCAAGAGAACAATATGGAGGACAGCTATGTGGGCTGCTCACTCCACATGGAGCCCTACCAGAGAGGCGCTTGGAAGGGTTTGACGTAATATTAATAATATAAATGAGCATGCACTAAGGACATTAGCTAACAGTTGAGCGAAAATGACATGTTATTGTAAAACTCATCATTGCCTGTGTAAACATGAAGAATGGTGTTAACAGCTGTGGCTGGTAGAGGTGTAAGCTCTCTTTAGCTCTCCTATGCTGTGGTACTTGTTAACTGTTATTATTTTTTCAGCAAAAGTTCATATAAAGACATTAAAAAAGATATAAAGGATCATTTATTTTGCTCACCAACAACAGGCTCGGCTGACAGTTTTCTTTTGGATATATAACAGGATATCACTAGTGTCTCACTAGAAATGACTAGTATCATGTAGGACATGTCTAGTCTCTCACAGGGCATCACTAGTCTCTAACAAATAATTACTAGTCCCACAAGGACACCATTAATCCCTCACTAGTTTCTCACAGAACATAACTTGTATCTGACAGCACGTGACTAGTCTCTCGCAGGACATCAGTACTCTTTTGCAGAGCATTACTAATCTCTCGCAGAATCTTTTACTAGTCTCTGACAGCACATAATTTGTCTCTCACAGGACATGACTAGTCTCTCAGAGCACATCACTAGTCTCTTACGGGACACCGCTACACTTCTCTGAGCACATCACTAGTCTCTGAAAAACTACTTTAGTCTCTCACACTTCAGTCTCACACTGCCCTGTTGTTGGTCTTGATCAGCTCTTTTTCAGTTTCTTCCACACTTCATGACTGTACTCACACTCAGAAATAAAGATACAAAAACTGTCACTGTGATGGTACCTTTTTAAAAGGAACATTTTTGTATCTTACAGGTACACATTGGTACTTTAATACACTTGTTACTTTAAGGTATTATGAGGTACAGTACACATTTAAAATTTATAGCTATTAAAATTTACCCTAAAAGGTATAAATGTGAACCTGGGGTGCGTTTCCCAAACAACAACATAAATTGCAGCTGAACTTTCATAGCACAATGCATTGTTTGGGAAAAGAACGATGTAGTGAGGAGTGTTTCCCAAAACCCCTAGTTTCTCTGTCCCAGATCTATTGCTTAAACCACGCTAGGAATAGCGTAAGAGTAACAGCTTCTTTAGAGAAGAACCCCATCATTTCTTTGTGCAAATTATATTGTTTTACAAAAACATTCATTTAAAATAAAATCCAATATTAGTTTTGGTAAAAACATGCACTCCTTTTCCATATTAACTGAAATATATGTAAATGACAGATATAGGATTTGTGTTTGTTTTACTAATGTTATTGAGAAGTTAAACATTACATATCCTATTCTAAAAGATAATATTACTTACAAAAGCTAACACTATTCTAATATCATTTATAAATCACATAAATAAACAATGAGGCTATTTAGTATAATTATATTTACTTTAATAATAATAATAATATTGATGATGATGATGATGATGATGATGATGATGACGATGATGGTGATTATTATTATTAAATAGGATATTGTTTTATTGTTTTTTTTTTTGAAAAGTCTACTTTTACAATTTGACACATGCAAATCACAGCAGAAAGTTCTTACCCACAGGCCCATGTCATATACAGTACATACTTAATAAATAGCTCACTATAAATTAAAAGAATTAACGTATGCTATGTTTTTGTTTTCACAAGCTGTGGAGACATAACATAAATTCCGCTTTTAAATGGTAGGTCACCTATAGCTTTCGCCATGAGGCTGTGTTCAAAATGATATCAATGTTTTCAAAGTTCACTGCGAAGGGAGCACAAACATGAAGATCGCTAAAACTGAACTGTAAAAATACGTTGAATGTTAGAATTTTCTAAATGAATAGGGCATAGGGGGGATAAGTGGGAATAGAACACAGCCAGGAATGTTTCTAACTACAGCTCTAGAGGTGTAGTTTGAAGTGCTCAAGTTTGCGACTCAGTTTACAAATGTGCGATGGAGCGATGGATTTGGGAAACGGCAAATCAACTAACTATGTTTGTAACGATGGAACTTGCGACCTTAGTTGGCTAATGATGGTTTTGGGAAACGTACCCCTGTACGATACAAAACATACCTTTTGAAATTGTATCGCCCCATTGTCAAGTTTTGTACCTTTATTTCTGAGTGCAGATTCTTAAACATTTTAGACATTTTTTGAAGTTTTTTTTTCCCCAATCTGGTTTAGTTCAGAACTCTGGGCTGGACATTTCATGAATTCAGTGTTTTCATCTTCATGACTGCGTTTTGCTGTGTGATGGACAGAGCTTATTGTTGTGCATTAAAATTGCTGTCTGATTTGAGTTGTGAATGCAGATAAGGGGATGCATGTTGCAGAAGAAGCCTCTGGTTTGCATCATACACAATGGCATCTCTTTATTTAAGTGAAAAGACAGTAAAAATAACAGCGTTTAAATTAAATAAAACATTGGTAAAATTATAAATGTGTACACTGCAATGTTTGATCAATAATGTGAAAAAGTATTAAAACATTTTTGGTACCTTTAAATTGTGATAAATCATGATTTTCAGTACTGATAAAAATAAGAATAGTTGATTTTATTTTATACTTCTTTCTGAAAGATCATGAAACTTTGAAAATTGGAGTAAGGATTTTACGATTTATGTTCAAATAAATGCAGCTTTGATTAGCGTAAAGTGGTAGTTAAAAATGCATAGCTACTTTGGATTGTGAACAGGATAGCTAAGACATTCACCAGCCAAACTTGGTCAAAATCACTGCAGTACGGTATCGGAGAGATCCTTAGATCTTCTACTTAAGTGCTGTTTAATAAAAGGGCCTCCATTTCTACAAAACGTGACCAGTGACCAAGCCGAACTGTCCAATAATGAGCTGATTAGTTTAATGATAGGGCAGAAAGAGCTTTGAACAGTGGGGCTTGTGTCTGCTTGTGATTTCAGAGCCTTTTCAGGACGGATTGTTTTCTAACCAGAGCATATTGTTTTTTACAATCTTTTCTCCTTTATTAGGTACAACTAATGCTGTTTTTACAGTGTTTAGCACAGTAGTGGCATACACTTACCTATTCTTGTTAACTATTTTATAATGTATGGCATTTATTAAAATAAATATGCAATACGTTATCTCATAATTTTTTATCAAGCCTGTTCTGTAAATTGTTGAGGGATCTTTCATATTCAAATATCAGCAAATTCAATGGGAAATTCACTTGAAGGAGCCAAAGATTTTCTCAAATTGTTTTTTCCCCCAATAGAAATAATGCTGTTGAGGTAGACTCACACTACCACATTTCAAAAAATTTTAAGCTGCAAGATATATTTCAACCTAAAGTAAGGCCTCCAAGGATCCAATGCAAATTTCATATTGGACTCAAGATTGTCAAACAAATCTACTGCACTGACCAACAGAAAGTTTGAAAATTACATGTTTGTGTTGAACGTTGACAGTAGATTCAAACTTTTTCTTTTTTTTCAGGATGGTAGCTTTAGGCAGTATATTTACATGCACTTTTTATTTTCGTTGGAAACTTGCAATACACAATGCAAAAATGCTATTAAGGTGTCCTCAAATTTCCCATTCCCATCTCAATCATTTTTTTTTTCAGTAAGATTGATATAGGGCCAAAGGTATTTTATTGTAGATTTCACAATAAAAGTGTTTTATCTTTTATTGCACAATTAATATGTTATCGC